>NW_026930090.1:0-10937 GCF_032062105.1 Saccostrea cuccullata
GACATTTTATAGCTTTATTTAAGCATCTTAGGTATTAATAAGCTTAGAATCATCAAACTTTGTGAGTTGATGCATCTTGGGTTTTCGGAGAGTGACGACCAAAAAGTAGGTCACGGTGACCTACTTTTGACATTTTATGGCTTTATTTAAGGATCTCTGGTAATTATTGGCTTAGAATCATCAAACTTTGTCAGCTGATGTATTTTGGACTTTCGAAAATCGCCTACTTAAAATTAGGTCACAGTGACCTACTTTTAACATTTTATGGCTATAATTAAGTATCTCCAGTTCTTATTGACTTGGAATGATCAAACTTTGTCAGTTGATGCATTTTGGTTTTTCCAAGAATGTAGATGAAAAAGTAGGTCAAGGTGAGTTACTTTTGAATATCTCACATACTTATTGGCTTAGAATCTTCAATCTTTGTCTATTAATGCATCTTGAGTCCTCAGAAATCTTCAATCTTAAAGTAGGTCATTGTGACCTACTTATGTTTTTTTTATAGCTTTATTAAAATATCTTCAGTTATAATTGGCTAAGAATCATCAAACTTTGTCAGTTGATGCAACTTGGCTCTTAAAATACTTAGGGTTAGAGGCTTCCAATGATAGGTTGTACAATTTATCAGAAGAGCGATTCAAGGCCCTTGGGCCTCTTGTATTGCTTTTTCATCATCTGCCAGTTTGGGCCAGTTATATAAATTTTGTGATGTTGATCAAAATATATTTTTAAAAATCAATTCTTTAAAAGTCTTTCAATATATCTTCATTTTTTAAATATGTATTAGGTGAATGTGTAGACATTTTTCTAAAATTTACTTAATCCCTAAAGTTATAATTCCTATCGTAAAACAGACAGGGAGTATTGGGGAGTAGGGTGAACCTTTTGTCAATTAAGTGTAAAATAATTTTTCTGGCTGATACAAAAGATACTACATGCCTGTATATATTTGTATATTCTTGCCTTTTAATAGTTGATTTTTTTTATTTCTTCAGGTTATTGTTTATTTCTTCTCAAATGGACTTAACTTCTCGGGAAGTTTCTAGTATGCCGGTCCCCAGAATCACGCAACTGCGCATGAGCTGTTATTCCCATTGACGTTGCTATGCAGAATGTAAACAAACCGCTGTTATAGCTTAGGAACACTTCTAGTATACCGGTCCCTATAAACAGGTTGGGCACACACCGCCAAATGGTCATTTAACCCCCGTTTGGTGGTCATTCGCCCATATCGGCGTCTTTATTAACCACCAAATGGGAGAGAAAAATCGTTCTGTTCAGTTCTCTGGAATGACGTGAAATGGCGCATAATTTCAACTCACGGGGAATAAAATATAGATATTTATCTGTACTCTGCACGAAAAAAATTAAAATTTCAACGCAGACTTTTTTGCGCAGTGTCGTTCAAATAATTGACAAAATCGTCACCTATGTAAACAAATGTAACGTTTCTCTGTTTTAACACGAAAATGGAAAATTGACTACATTGTATTAAATGTGCGATTAATATGTTAATTAAAATTCCCCAATGCCTAAGTAAATGCGCTTTTGCTTTATTTCAATGAAAATTG
This sequence comes from Saccostrea cuccullata, assembly GCF_032062105.1. Classification (NCBI taxonomy): domain Eukaryota; kingdom Metazoa; phylum Mollusca; class Bivalvia; order Ostreida; family Ostreidae; genus Saccostrea; species Saccostrea cuccullata. The sequence continues at coordinate 1,572 of NW_026930090.1, forward strand.
GATTTGAATAAAAAAGACCACCATTTGGTAGGTAAAAAAGCCGATATGGGCGATTGACCACCAAACGGGGGTTAAATGACCATTTGAGGGTGTGTGCCCAACCTGATAAATATGGCGCTAAAACAGGTGCCGCCGAAGCCGGTGTACAATATATATTCGATCGCGTGAGCGATCGACAAAATCGAAAAAGAAGCCACAAATGGCAAAATTGACCCCAAATTCGTGTTCCTTGTGAAAAATTGGGTTTGATTGACATTTCCTTGCACGCTCACAAATTTAATTTTATTCTTAATCCTTAGGAAAAGTGGCAATCTCGTTTTGTATAAATGAAAAATATTAATACTTTAATCCAGAAAATTCAGAGTAGACACGTTCGAAAGCAAAACAAACACACAATATATTGTCAGTCCGTGCAGTTGTGGTAAGCAGACTGTGACGATTGAACGCACCCGGTGAATTCTAAATATAAACAATAACAGAACTCGAGCCCTGTTTACAAAAACTGTGTACATAACACGAGTGTGCTCGATTTGCTAAACTCTGTACGCATCTCTTAGTTCGGAATGAACTATACTTGTCAAGGTGTTTTGCTTTCTAACATTTCTACTCTGAATAAAATTATTTTTCTTGATAAAAGTTTTAATAATTCTCATTAAAACACATCAAAATTTCCACTTTTCCTAAGGATTAAAAATAAAGTTAAACTTTGTGAAAGTGCAAGGATGTGTCGATCAAACCCGCCAAAAAATTTAAAGTTTTAATAACTTTTAAATGAAATAAGATTTTTAATTAATTTTTGTGTGAAATGCTATTAAAATATATAATTCGTGATATTATACAGAAAAAATGAGAAAATATTAACTTCAAATCTGTGTCCAAGTACCTTTAATTATCTCACCAGCATGTCATTGTGCAACAAAGTCGTCAGCATTTTATTATAGACTTTATCGGACCTCGTCTTCTAAAACTTTCGGCAAATGTTATATGCAAATCTATTACACATCTTATAAATGCTAGCATCACTAATGGAGTATTTCCGACCCGTTTAAAACAAGCAAAAGTCACTCCTATTTTCAAAAATGGCGACCACGCAGATCCAGGGAACTACAGACCGATATCCATTCTTCCAACATTATCAAAATTAGTTGAAAAACACATAGCCAATCAAATACGTAACTTTGCCTCTAACTTTGATCTTTTATTTAAATCACAATCTGGATTTCGAGAATTTCATTCATGTCAAACGGCCCTTACAAAACTTACAGATAATTGGCTACAAGCTATGGATCAAGGAAATCTAGTAGGCATAACTTTCATTGATTTTAGCAAGGCATTTGATTTAGTTAATCATGATATACTTATAAGTAAACTTCAATCATATCACTTTGATCAAATGGCTATTAAATGGTTTCATTCTTATTTAACCTCAAGGACTCAGTGTGTAAAAATAGGAACATATTCCTCTGATTTTTTGCCCGTCACAGCAGGAGTACCCCAGGGATCTATCTTAGGTCCCCTATTATTTTTATTGTATATAAATGATCTCCCTTTACATGTAAATAGAACAGATATTGATATGTTTGCTGATGATGCAACCTTACATACATATCATAAAAATATAGAAGGTATTGAGAATGCCCTAAACTTTGATTTGTGTGAGATTGAAAATTGGTGTTCCAAAAATCAAATGGTGTTAAATACCAACAAGACAAAATGTATGCTTATGGGAACACAACAAAGAAAATCAAGAAAAAATTCCCCTGAACTAAATTTATATGCTTCAAACAAATTTATTGAAAATGTTGAATCTGAAAAACTTCTGGGAGTGCATATTGATCATTCATTGCGCTATAATCACCATATTGACTCAGTTTGTAAATCTTTGACATATAAATTATATACTTTACGCAAAATTAAAAAATTTCTTCCCTTACACACAAGAAAACTATTTTATAATGCATACATTCTGCCTTCTTTGAATTATTGTCTTACTATTTGGGGTAATGCGCCAGGTGCTGGCATAGATAGAGTTTTTAAATTGCAAAAAAGGGCAGCCCGGATTATATTAGATGTGGCTTATGATGCCCCTTCACTACCATTATTTGAAAAACTTGGATGGCTGACCATATACGAGTTGATCGATTTTCATAAATATGTACTACTGTACAAAACACTTCATGGTATGGCACCTACTTATTTAAGAGACTCTTTTGAATTTATTTCTTCTAATAATTATGTTTACGATCTGAAACAAACTATGACCTTCAACTTCCGAAATATCGAACAAATCAATTTAAAAATTCTTTTCATTATTCTGGTGTTCATTTATGGAACAAATTACCTTTGTATATACGTTTTTCACAGAATTTACACACATTTCGTAAAAATGTTGAAACATTTATTATAAAGTGTCGCAACTAAAATGTCCTAAAAATGTATTTTTACGTCATATTGTATTATTTATTTATTATTGTAAAATGTTTTTATTATTGTACATGTATTATTGGGAACATGCTAAGAGGGCCCCGAGGAAGACTAGTGCATTGCACTAATCGGGTTACCCTCTCAAAATAAAGTATTATTATTATTATTATTATTATTATTTGTCCTTTAAGGCCCGGGTTCGATTCTCGATCGCGGCGCCGCGTCATACCTAAGACGTAAACAAAGGTAGTGACTGTTCCTTCGCCAAGCGCTCGGCACTAGAAGTGAAAGTCACGGGTCTTTCGGATATGACCTTGGGGACGTGGGTCCCGTGTCGCGGTAGGCGTTGGCGCGGTGGGGAGCCCTCGCTGCTCAATGGCCCTGAGTGCCGAGTATAGGTCTAAATTTGAAGCCCTTCACCGGCATCGGTGACGTCTCCATATGAGTGAAAAATTCTCAAGAGGGACGTTAAACAAAATACAATCAATCAAATCATCGTAAAACCGGAAGTGCGAGTTCGTAAATTTGAAATCTCGATCCCGACTTAAATTTGACATCGGAAAGAAAAAAACTGTTTTATTTTTTTTCTGAAAATTCAAAACCTTGAGCGGAGGGTTTGTAAAAATGAAAATAAAATAAACCCTGGTCTGAAATATATAATTAGATCATTAGTCAGGAGCAAAGGATAAGATGTTCAAAGAAATCATGCATATCACTATATAATCATTAGAGACCCACCCTAAAACAAGAACCCCTGACCCTGGGGCCATAAAATTCACAATTTTGGTAGAGGCACTCTTGCTATTCATAACTGTGTACTTAGTTAGTTTATTTAATACCAAGGAGCAGAGAAGAAGATTTTCAAAGAATTCATGTATTTTCACTATATAATCAATAGAGCCCCGCCCTAACACCGGAACCCCTGACCCTGGGGCAATAAAATTCACAATTTTGGTAGAGGCACTCTTGCTCATCATAACTATGTACTTAGTTGGTTTATTTAATACCCAGGAGCAGAGAAGAAGATTTTCAAAGAAATAATGCATTTTCACTACCTACTTATTTAGCCCCACCCTAGCACTAGAACCCCTGACCCCAGGTCCATGAATTTTATAATTTTTGTAGAGATCTCAAAGCTTGTTACAATCATGCAAACAGTTTCACTGTTTGATGTCCAGGAGTAAATAAGAAGATTTTTTAAAGATTGCATTAATTTTAGTAGTTTTGGCACCACCCCTCAGGCCCCAGGGGGGCAGGGATCATGAAATTCACAATTTTTGTTTCCCTTTACCCATAGTTGCTTTGTGCCAAATTTGGTTGAAATTGGTTCAGTGGTTGCAGAGAAGAAGCTGAAAATGTTCAAATGTTACCGGACAACGCACAACGCACGACGACGGACGAAAACACGGTAAATTGACACGATATTTATTAGTGCCCACAATATCCTATATATGTTACAATAACGGAGCTGACAAAAATACGTCCGCTCTGTGCAGCATGTAACAGAAAAGAGAGGGAAGATATGTACACCTCACAACAGGTGCTGTGACGTATACCATGTGATCGGAGGTAGAAGGGCAATCCGTGCCCAGTACCTCAAGGACCACCACAGTCACTATGGCCATAGGGAATATTTTTTGCTTTCATTGTAGGTCAACTGAGTCACTCAGGTGACCTATTGCCATCCGTTTTCGTCCGTCGTCGTCCGCCGTGTGTTAACATTTGAACATCAAGGCGTATCTTCAAGTCCCTTTCTTCAAAGTAGTATTCTTCACCACTGACAGGTCGTCCGTCGTGTGTCGTTGTGTTAACATTTGAACATCAAGGCGTATCTTCAAGTCCCTTTCTTCAAAGTAGTATTCTTCACCACTGACCTGGCAGTGGTCTTTTTGTCCTGAAAGGTCAAATATCACGTATCCTGACGCTCCAATCTGCCAAAGATTTAACGTCTCTCCTTGAAATTTCTTAACTGACCTCTGAGTTAATTTAAGGAATCACTGTCTATTTACTAGGCTATGCCATGGCATCAACAATAGTGGGAAACCTGGGATAATTTGCATAACGAAGCCCGTTATCGTAAAATTATCCCATGTTTCCCACTATTGTTGATGTCCATGGCATAGCCTCCTAACTAGATAGTGATTCCTTACATTTCCATTTTTACTTGAAATAACAATCTTAAAATAAATCGTCTAATTTAGTAGATTTGAAATACACAAGGCATTCCATGTTATTTTCCATAGCCCCGCCAAATGACGTCAAATTTTACAATAACAAAAAGTAGTCCCATAAAACACGAACCAAATTTAATGATTATTTAGTTACTGTAGCCAAAAATCAACATTTATGGAATAAACAACAAAAGAATTTTAAATTATTATCAAAGCAATCGTGTTAACTTTAATTATGTATGTGACCTAGATTTAGGTTGTCGGAAGCACGAACACGTGTATAGGCCCTAGAAGACTTCGCCGCCGCCATATTGAATGCAATGTTGCAGTTGATGAAACTGAAGTTGGTCAGCATGGTCAGGAAACAGATTTGTGTGGATGTTAAAATAACAGGGGAAGTTGAGTTGCTCAATAAGTCGGATGGTAATGACTGAGGCACGATGTCTGTATCAGATCTATGTGGCGATGCCGATTTTTCCACGTGGTTCAGTTGGGCTGTTTACCATGTTAAGTTCCCGGTCTCGCGAGGCCTCGGTGATAGTGGACTGGTGACTTGCTTTTGATCCGGAGATAATTCATTAATTATTTTGTTTGTAAAAATATATATCATATCTAATTACTTAGTAAACAATTAAACAAAATATCTATTTTTTCTTCAGTGTATTTATACGCCAGTCTTATACCATTAGTATACATGCAGGTTAACATTTGACCTTTCAGTAGTATTTCAATGTAGAGAAATTTACATGCCACAGAAATCATGGATAAATTAACAAGATTCACTTTTGTAGTGTTTATCATAGGGAAAACAATTGGAAATGGAAATATTTCAGAGTATGCTCCGTTATCACGCTCGGCAAGTAATCTAAGACATCCATACTTGACAAAAGACCCAGTGATCAGGGTGCTCTCTGCATTTAATATTGTGTAATAACGATGGCACTTAATGATGGTGTTTTCTAGTGGCTTTGGCTCCAAGGGAATGAACGTCCTTTTGCCTAGGACTTTCTTTTCTACACAGTAAGCGTCTTTTTTATAAAGCAGTTTTCCGTTTGCTGTCGTCAATGTATAGATGGAATATGGAATTAACTGTTATTCCAGGTCGGCCCCAGTCCCCTCAAACATCTGGAAATTTATGCTTTGAATCTTTGTTTGTCCTTAACATGATAAACACATTATTTTTCGGTCCTGTAGGGATAAATCATGGCGTCTTCTTCTGTCATAGAGGGGTTATTTGGAAGAACTTTGGTGGTGGATGACTCTTCAAATTCTACGTCTTGATCGGATAAACAGTCTTCTTCTAAGATTAAATACCTATTTTACAGATTTAAAGATGAATTAAAGCTGGCTGGGGACGAAAGAGGTGACTGTGCAAAGTTTGACTTCTTTGTTTGCTTTGTTGCGGATCGAGATTAATTGATTGCTCTAGTCTGGATCTATTCCCTGGGGCTTGTGTTTCAATTGGTAATGAATGCGAAGATGATGGAGAGCTGGAAGGTGAGGACAATGAATTAGGCGATGATGGTAGTGTTAAACGGACAGGTTTTCTGGTCATAGGAACTTTAGAATCCTTTGTTTTATTTCGAGAAGGTGAAGGTCACAAAGGGAGCATTAGTTGATGACAAGGAATAATGTGATGATGGTGGGGATGTGTATGCAGGTTTTGATGATACTTTAAATTTTTGAGGTGGCGTTGGTGAACTTGAACTATATATATTTTCCTTGGCAGCTGGTTTGGGCGTTGATTGGCTCTTTGACACCGCTGACGCTTATGGTACGACGGGAACGAAGTGATTTGGTGTCCACTGCTTGTTATTCTCTGCGAAAATGTACTAGCCCACATCATCTTAATCGGGACGTCACTGATGGGGTTCTCTGGTGATGTCTTGAAGTTTAACTTCCGAAAGGCAAGATCTTGAGTAGCATTCACGCATGGATATATTATTTCTATAGGCATATTAGATAAGGCTAGTATGCTCCAAACACATGAATAATTTAATGCCTTGGTCGTGCACAATCCTTTAGAGCAGTTTATATGTGGGAGAAAGACAGGTAACACTTTCTCGATCCTTGTGTAAAACGATTTTCTCCTTGTTTTGGAACATCTCCAAGCAGGTCTTATAACGAAGCTCTGTGGCGGACTCGTCTCCAGTCAACTGAATTGCGACTGCACTTTGCCGGCATTTTTCACACTGTTTTCATTGTGTACATCAAATGAAAACGCTGATCAAGTGATTCTTGTATTTAAGTAAACTTTTTTTTCATTTCTTTTCATTTTTAGTTTTTTTCATAGACCTTAAGTAGAGGAATCGCCGACTTCCTTTGACGGGAAATTATGTCCCTGCGCTCGCAGCGCTCCCACCGGAATGCATAGAAAATCGAAACTGTACTTCCGATATTAGAAACTTATATTGTTTTCATTCTAACTTCGCGATATGATAGCTTACAAACTGTTCAGCACATTTGGTGATTTACAGACAATATTGCAGCATTCATGGAAGTGTTATTTGAAGTAATGAACATGATAAATGTATGGGAATATAAACAAGGTGGTTTAGAATATTAGAAGGTAAACTTTGTTGAACAGTTGCCGAGTTGTACCATATACCTAAAGTAGTTGAATAAGAAAAACTTTACCTTATATAATTGTATGTTTTATAAATCGTGGATTATTGATATGCTAGGGAAAGATGACAATCAGGGACAAATATGTTTAACAGCTGATATACACAATTGGCTAAATCTAGACCTCTCATTTGCCAATGTTAACAATTTTTACGCTATCGCATACAGTTCTGGCTTTAGTTCAGTGAGAACCTGTCTGAAGTTAAGAGAGATATCATATCTTACATAGCAGGTTTTGTTCTTTTTAGTTGTAAAAAACATTTCAAAACTGTGTCATCCATAGTAGACATTATTGAGAAATTAACTGATAGAGATGGTAGTACAAAACTGATCTCGGTAAAATCCAGAGGTATGCTGTATTTATTTATGGCACCTGTTCCCACCTCTGATGTTTCGTAGGTCCGTGTTTGCTCTGCTCCTATTTTGTATTCTTTTATGGACTTTGATATTGAATACTGTTCGTTATCTCCATATCTTACATTCTACCTAGATGCAAATGTAAGAATTTGCTCATAGGTTTGATGGGAAAGGAACGTTCTAATTTTATATTATTTTTTTAGATTTGGTGAAACCCTGTTTTTTTTGCAATACTTTGATCAAGTCTCCCGCATGGTGCAGTGGCTAGAGCGTCTGCTATAGAGTCGCGAAGTAAAAAGTTAATGCTCACGTCGCGGGTTCGAATCCCACTGTGGGACGTGGTGATTGGTCCTTTGGATAGGTGCTGGCACGAAAAAGAACCCTCCTTGCTCAATGGTTCTGTGAGTGCCGAGTATAGGACAAAATTTGAAACTCTCCACCGGCAAGTGGTGGCGTCTCCATATGAGCGAAAAATTCTCCTCGATAGGGACGTTAAACAAATTTAATCACTGATCAAGGTACTGATGAAATTCAGTTTGCAAGAATTGGAAATCAAACTCAAGACAATAATCATTCAATCTTCTATCAATTCTCTATCTTTTAAATGTTTTTTTATTACGACTACACATGTTCTTAAGCAAATATACCCCATGTACTGGATAATATAATTTTTACCTGGAAACGTGGGTCATATATAATCTGATAGGGTGAAAGGTCATGATTCCTAACCTGTACAGCTTAACGAACAGACCTGACTTTTAAGCAATCACAGATTGAAGCGGTCCACTAGAGAGAACTTTGCTATCTTTGACATATCAGGGTAATTGTAGCTTGCCAAGACTCGTGAAACAGAGTCACTCAGAACCTATTATAGCAAATTTGCTCAATAGAATATAAACTTAGAAAGATTCACAATGCTGTATATAAAAAATTTTCTTTCACATTGACAAGGCAAAGCCTCAATATATATATACTCCTAATTTACACTTCAAAAATATACATTTTGAACATAGCCTTCCAAAATTATAGAAATAAACACCTGAGCTGCTTGCCGAACACTCATCGTGGATGAAGCTTTAGATAAATGTGATCGTACTTTAATTATGTGCGATACAAATGACCTTGAATTTTATTTGTGTACACTTTCTTCACAGGTCGTTGTTCTAGGAAATAAAAAAAAATAATTTGCCTAAATAACCTTTAATGTTGAATGCCAACTGTCAACAAGCTTCTGCAACAGCATGATCACCATGTTAAAATAAACAAAGTAGTTTTTCTACTTAATTGAAATTGAATGCATTGACATACCCATAGATATTTTGTTCCTCCTGGTCTGGATTTGTATACATTGTTTCTTTTAACAAGTTTATTATTGAAACTCAATAATCAATGACGTAAGCACTACTTGTGCACATGTACAGGGTAATACTAAAATACCTAACATCCCCCTTTCTTTAAATTGAAAGTATGTTACATAAAGTCAATGGACAAAATCATTCAATTTTCCAAATTTGCAAATCAATTGTAAAGTTAATACGGTACTTGTATTGGTGAAATGAGCTTTTACACAATAGATAAATGGGGAAAAAAATTTACCATTCTTGACAATTAAAAGTATCGTGTATGGACAATCACTTTAAATAATTCAAAACATCTTAATGCATTAGATCAGAATATCAAACAAAAAGTTTAAATCTTGTTGACTAGGGAACACAATACTATGAATATACATGTACAATCAAATTGTTCAGTACTGATAAACAAAAATGCATGGATATTATAAAACATA
>NW_026930091.1:0-10830 GCF_032062105.1 Saccostrea cuccullata
AATTTTAAATGCGTAGTACACAACTACAGATACTAATCCTTAAAAAAAGAAAAGTTTCATGACGAGCGTTTAAGGGACCAGAGAGAACACTCTCGGACAAAATTTGACGCTTTTTACAGGTTTCCATGGCAACGGTAGACATATTGGAACTGAATGACCTCACTGCACAACTACAACCAGTGATCGTCCTTTGAGGAAAGTTTCAGGAAATTGTCCCAGCCATCTCCAGAAACAGCCTGGAAAAAAAAAATGCGACAATATCAAAATTTTCCCCCCCGACTTCGTTGGGGCGACATAATAATAATAACTAAAAAAGTGTTGCAAAGCAACAAGTAGGTCTTCCGTCCGTTTGAGGAAAAGCTTTATTTTTAACAAAAATGAGAAATAACACCTAAAAATGGTTAGACTCCTCTACAGCTATGTAATTTAATGCAAAAAAGCTATTTTTGGCTACTTCCGGTTTGACCGGAAGTGACGACGACGGACGAAAAATTAATTTTTATGCTCCCAGAGACATATGAGCCTCGTCGGATAGAAATCGACCTTATCGTATGCAACGTCATAATGAGAAATAAACGAATAAAGTTAAGAAAGATTTCCCGGTATTTTTACTACACATGGTTTTCACGTTAAGAAATGTTTTAGACATCGTTAACTGCAGATCACAAATTCGCCCTTTAAAAAATCGGATCATTTTAAATATGTACCAATTAAATAAGCAAATTTTAAATGCATTTCCCTTCGTAAGCCTTAACTTCTTTATCGTTACCATGGATCAATGTAAACAAAGGCCAGAAGAATGCCGAGTCCATCTACATAATTTTTTTTTTTTTTTTCGAACAGCAGAAGACGTGAGGTTTTATTTAACACCAGATAAAGTTAAGTTGGTAGACAAATAGCAAAGCAAAATTGGCTTTGTGCATTACTGAGGAAGTACAGAATACATTTTTTATTGTAGTTCAGAGTATAAATTTTAGCCAAAGGAGGAGTATCTGGCACAGAAAATCGCACATACATGTACAGATGCAGTACTAGCTAGTGCGTGAACTTCATTTACTATCACCGTGCGTATTCATTCAACCAAGATATTAAATATATTCACAATATTATATTAGATATACTATATGTTGTTTCATGTCTTCGAATTAATTTACGTGTAATGATTATGTCAAAGTTATATAGGAATTAACTAACCAAAAAAAAAACAACTTTGGGCCATTCCCAGACAAGATGTACAATGGCCACATTATCAATTTTAAAAACGCATTTTTCTACAACAATATTCAAGGAATTATCAGGAAACAAGTAATACTGGTACTGTGTAAGGCAATTTCTTCGTATACATCAGTAAACCTCAAACGGAAAACTGACACCTTGACCGAAGCGACTGGATTCGAAAAATTGCGCAAGTTGCTTCCCTTTGACTCAATAAGAGGCTCAACATGGGGGAATCATTTCCTAAAAAATTTTTTTTTTTCTTTTGTCTCTTTCCTTTTCTTACAGTATATCAGTTTATTTTCTTAGATTTTGCAAGTTTATGAAATATACCGACGATGGATTATCTATGATTTTAGTTTCTTTTACTTGACTGGCGAAACTGTTAAAAGAGGGCGGCATTTCATACCTATATATTGTGTGTATCATCTTGACCTTGTAGGGAGAGGGCTAAAATGGGATTTGCCTGCTGCCCAATCCCATTCACTTTGCTTGAATAAAATTTTGTATAAATTTAAAAAACAAGATGGGCCCCGTTGGTGAAAAATATTCTTATACGTCATTAATATTTAAAAGAATTGTACAAACAAAAAATATTACTTTTAAGTCGAATGTTAAAAAAATAGCTTTGTGAAATGTGTTCCTAAATATTCACCTTAATATTTAGTATTTTGAGCCCGTTAATACCAAACTTTACAGCTAAAAAAAATCTTGAAATGAGCAGGATTTTACGTGTTCGTGATTCTTGAATAACAGGTATATAAATGGTTCGTTTTTAAAGGACTTTCAATCACAACATCAAAAAGTTCTTACATTATAAAATTTTTATACAATTCCAACAACTGATACATGTGACTTATAAATCTCAAATTTTTTTTTTTTTTTTTATTTTTTTTTATTTTATAAAAAATCAGAAAACACATGCTATTAATTATGAAATGTCTATTTTACGTAATATTGTGTAGGACTTGGTTAGGAAGGGATAGCAGAATGTTGCCTAGGGTTTATCATAAATATTATTTTTTCTCTAGAGAGGAGAATTAATTTTTTTTTTTTTTTTGGGGGGGGGGGGCTTCTAAAGTCAGCACATATACACGTATAAGGCTTCCTTGCTGGCTAAATATTATAATTTATTTTAGAATCCTAGCCCCCTACCCTAACCCCACTATCTAATTCATAGCATGAATTATCCTTTTTAACTGGTTTAACAGTATTTCCTAATAAAATGATTATTAAAAATTTCAATAGAGTCTACGTAATCAATTGTTTTTTAAACATTTAGTTCGTTTGCAGTAATTGAATTATAAAAGAAAGAAAATGTGCCACATGGTTTTATATTGTAATTCAACATAGCCTTTTTTTTGTTTTTCTTTTCCTCAATATATTTCTAATACCCCGGGTTTAAACAAAGAAATTATAATTTTTGCGTTTTTGAAGTTCATAATAATCTCTTCATTTTTTCTGTTGATCTAAGATATTTTGTAAACTTTATGTAAATTCTCTTTTTTCAAATGCATTGTTGTCACCCGATGATGAGAAGAGATCACCCTTGGGTATCCGATGATGTTAAACTATATGCTATAAAAAAAAATCCGACTTCCGCCAAAAAACGTCAGAATAAAGAGATTATTTAAAGAATACGCACAAATCGTCCAAAAATAACGCATGCACATTTATTGAATGGAGAATTTGGCCAAATGTATACGTATACATATGTGTTTATGTATACATATTTCTCGTGACTTTTCGCTACATGTAAATATAAATGATAATCTTTTTAAATTAGCTGGCTTTTCTCTTATACGAAGTAAATAATGTAGGAATGATGCATAATTATTATTATTTTTTTTTACAATATTACATTTTCGAGACTTTTAGATTATTTACATCAAATTGATTTTTAAGGTAATGTTATGGTGCTTTATGATCAGATATTTTGTTGACAGATGGAACGTTAAATACTAGTAGTTCCCTATGTCAAGGTTTACAACTTTATATGTCCATGTATTTTGCATGCAACAGATATAGATTACCCGCCGATAATGGCTGAAATCTTGCCGACTCGTCGTTAAGCAAAAATCAATCGATCAATGATCTGTATACTGCTTAAAATGATATTCTATTAATTTTACATATTTATATTTGTACATTATGGATAATAGAAATTTGATAAAAAAAAAACGAACGTGTTTTTATTGGGAAAAGGGGGGGGGTTATAATGAGTTTATAATGAAGGCAAAGTAGAATGTGGCTGCAGTAAAAAGTTATATGAAAAAATCCTAATAAAATGAGCCACTCTGAGACACAAGGCTACGTATCACACCATGCATGTTTGATTTCACGTTATCATTACATACAAAATGATGTGATTTTTTTTTTCAATTTAATTTAAAGAATAATTATCGTAGCATGATTTTAGTTGTGATTTTATTGGCTGCATGGTTCATGTATTTTCTGTAAGAATCGAGGTATTTCTGATTTCACTGTAAATTTGGATTTAATCGATTGGTTTTTTTTCCTTTACAAGGGGATTACGAAAAATCAAACAAAGTGTGTTAACCAACTTGCATGCTTTGAGGAAAAGGGCTTTATCAAACTTAAATAATAATGTAGATTATATTTTTTTAATTAAAAGTTCAGTTGTTCATAGAGACGAATTTGTCGGTATAAAAGAGGAAAAAGGAAAAATAAAAATTTTTTTTTTGGGGGGGGGGGGGGGGGTATTGGTTTTTAAAGGATCTAAAATACAGTGAACACAGTTTTAGGGATTGTAGATTAAAATAATATTTTTGTCATTAATTAAGCATTTTGTTTAACTTAGACAGGATGACAACTTGGATTGCTAAGCGATGCAGGTGCCCCAACTTCAAATATCATGTAAACCATGACGTCACAATTGAATCGAAAAAAAACTACGATATGCTCAGAGTTAATTTTGCTGACATACCAATTTCAAAATGTTATAACTTTGTTGTAAATGCAGATATTTTTATTCTGTTTTCAGTTTTTGTCGTGTTTTTACATGGACCACCAAAATACACAAAAATCTCAAATTCGATAAATTTTGGCATAAGGTCGATTTCTACCGACGAGGCTCATATGTTACCCAAAAAACCCGTCAAGAAATGCAAAAATACGCATTTACAATTCCGGTTTACCGGAAGTGACGACGCCCGGGCATATTTTAACGAATCCAAGATTAAATTTGACATTTTGAAAACTTTATTCTTTGACGTATTCCAAATTCTCAATATGTTTTGAGATATAAAGGAAAAAATTTGGTCCCCCTTTCTCCCTTAATTTTAGGGGGCCCGCCCCTTTTACGAGATATCAATCGAAAGATCTTGAAATTCTACACTTCTTTTGTTCTATATGTTTTAACAAAATATTTCCAGGTACAAAGTATCGTAGAAGAGGTGTAAAAAATTTTGAAATTCGCGATACGTCTATTTTCGGGCCATCACGTACGCCCACGTGCGGCACTTCCGATAAAAATGAAATACATTCCGCAAATCTACAGACATAGGTCTACCATACCTGACAGTATCATGTGTCTCTCTAAAGCCGTTTAGGAGAAATCGTGCACAAACTGACCCTTTAAAAAACATTAAAGTGCTTATAACTCCGGACCGGAAGTGACGTCATCAAAACAGAAAAAAACGCATAAGGTTCAAGCGATGTAACATAAGTCCTAAAGTTTCATGGAAATCCATCGGGTATTTTTAGAAATCGCGTGCACAAAATCGGTAAGAAAAAAAAACAATAATAACTAGTGCTAATTGTAACGGGGGGCGTTACAGATGTTCCCCAAAAGTCCCCAACCCCTTTTTTTGCCATATCACCTGTAAGCTTCATTAAATAAGACAAAATCTATGTAATTGAGACTTTAACAACATATACTCGGAAGTGTACGAAGTTCATTCAAATTTTAGCATTGCATGCATGCGCATGCGAATGCCTGTCGTTTATGACCATATCATTTTGTCTACACAATCCATATATTTTAATATACTAAAAAATTAAAGTATTAAATCCAAAAGTAATAAAACATACGCTCATTTAAGTGTATTAATTTTTTTATTTTGTTCATTTCACATGCACGCACGTGCATACATGAGTACGGTGACCATACCTTCTTTAGAAGTCCATTACATCTATCTATGTTCAAATCCCACCCCATAGGTTAAAACCAAGGGCGTTATACCTGTTAAAGTTTCAGCCAATCAGATTGCAGCGCACGTACACGCACGTGTATGCATGTACATGGTGACCATACCTTTCTTGTAGTAGTCCATTATATCTATCTATGTTCCAAATCCCATCCTGTTTGGTTGAAAACCAAGGGAGTTAGAGCTGTTTAAAGTTTCAGCCAATCAGATTGCAGCGCAGTACACGTACGTGTATGCATGTGCATGGTGACCATACCTTCTTGTAGTAGTTCATTATATCTATCTATGTTTCAAATCCCATCCTCTTAGGTTGAAAACCAAATGAGTTATAGCTATTTAAATTTTAAGCCAATCAGATTCAGTGCACTCACACGTGTTTTCATGATAATTGCTATATATCATATTGTAGGATATCCTAATGCATGGCTATGTTCAAAATTTCAAAGCAATTCGTCAAAAAACAAAAAAAGATATTGAGATTTTTGTTTCAGCCAATCAGAGTGCAGCGCACGTGCATGCGCGTGAGATCTTGCTATTTTGACCATGTAATTTTGTCTATGCTACTAATGTATCCTTAAATGAGTTCTAAAGCATTTCATCAAAAATTCCAAAAGTTACATCTTTATCAATTAAATCGGTCATTTATCATGTTGCACGTGCGCGCTCTTGCATGCACGTGCGCACAAAATGACCTTCGTTCCGCAAATCTACATTACATGTCTACTGACCCTAAAAACATTTCACCTTAGTCTGATGTGTAGTTTACAAAACTCGCGGACAAAAATTTTTCCCCCGGGAAAAAAAATAATAAGAATAATAATAATAAGAAACAGATAAAAAAATATTTCCCCAACTTCGTTTGGGGAACATAATAATAAAAGTGAACTAGACAAAGCTCGTTGCAAAGCAACGAGTAGGTTTTTTGATTTTGACACCCAAAGAAAACTTGACATTTTGAACAACTTTGCTTCTTTGACGTATCACAAATTCTCAAAACTTTTTGAGATATAAAGGAAAAACTTTCGGCCCCTCCAGGCCCCTAATTTAAAGGGCCAGCCCTTTTTTCGAGATGTCATTTTGTAGATCTTGATATTCTACATCTTTTTTGTTCTACATGCTTTAACAAAATATTTCTAGGTAAAAATTTATCGTAGAAAAAAAGGGGCTAAATATTTTGAAATTTTTGATAGGACTATTTTCGGGCCATAGCGAGCGTCGGGTTACCTACTTCCGGTGAAAATGATATACTCAATGCACTTCTCCAAAGGTTGATCTATCATCACTGAAAGTTTCATACTTCTATCTTCAACGGTCTTTGAGAACATTGCCGGACAAAGTGACCCTCTAAAAATGACAAAATTGCGAAAATCTCCGAACCGGAAGTGACGTCATCAAAATAAAAAATTTCATGTCTAGATTTTTTGATGTTCTATCAAACCTGAAAGTTTCATGAAAATCCATCGAGCCGTTTCCGAGAACTCGCGTGCACAAAATCGGTAAGAAAAAAAAAACAATAATAATAATAAAAATAGTGGAAAAGAAACCTAAGAAAAAAAATAAGGTTTCCGCTGAAGGGAAGACCTTAAAAAGAAACCTAAGAATAACAAGAAGGTCTTCCGCTGAAGACGGAAGACCTTAAAAGAAACAGAGTAAAAAAAAAAATGTTCCCAAACTCCGTTTGGGGGAAAATAATAATAAGAAACAGAGTAAAAAAAATATGTTCCCAAACTCTGTTTGGGGAACATAATAATGACAAATTGTTAAAAGTATTGATGAATATGTTGTAAAAAGGTTCTTAAAATATTATCATCATTTTCATTAGGGATGGGTATCACGAAAATTTCGTATCGCGATACATCACGATTTTTTCCCCACAATATCACGATAATATCATTTTAAAAGCAATTTTTACAATGATTTTATACGAAAAGTCATTATTTTTTAAAAATATGCTAGAAAAACAAAATTTTATTTTTTGAAATTTTTATGTATATAAAATCAATTGTGTTTGGACTAAATAGTTCTTTTCATTTTTTAACAACATTTTTTAAAACTTTCTGTAATTGTAATTTGAAAGATTGAACAAATAAATGAATAGTTTCCACTTTTTAATATGTACCCAAAACCCGGGATTTTTTTTTATCACGATACGTATCACGCAACAAAAAATCGCAATATACCGGTATACCGATAAAATCGCACATCCCTAATTTTTATGTCAAATATCTGATATAAGAAAAAAATACTTTAGTCATAAATGAGTAACTACATTGTACTGAATCATATGTATGTATTTAGTATCTGATAAGTACAATACATAATTTGCTACACCAATTGTTTGTATCCTAGTTGTGTGCTACTGTATTTTCATACTTATCACTATGTTTTCTATGGGCCTTTTCCAATTACTGTAATTGTGTTTGTGCCAATAAATATTTGTATTTGTATAATTTGTATTTATAAATATGCCCTCATATATTCGCTATCTGAAGATTTGGTGGTTGTGTGTAATTTTGGCATCCCATTGGGCAAGATCAACTTTTCGCTATCTATGCATATTTACCACGTTTACCACTGGCAACACAATTGACAACAATGATCATCATGTACTCCTTCCCCAAGTTGTCGTAAAACATGATTTCAATCTGAATTTTACAAGTCATTAAAAAGAGACAAAGGACTCAGCAAATGCTTGTGGTATAACCGAACTAATTTTAAATTACTTAAATCGTCATTTAAAAATTGATTATTCTGCGTTTCCCGGAAAATATCATTTCGAGAATTACTCTGACCGAAACTCTTTGAACAAAAATAGACGATAAATCGTAGACCCTAGACATTCTTAATACCAGTAACTCTAAGTGTTTCCATACAAAGAACCTACAAAATCTTGAAGAAAAACTTTGCATTTGCACATCCTTCCTCTTTCCTCCAGCTTCTCCCGCGTTTTTCATAGGCCTTTGGTTAACCCGTACCCTGACTGACTCTTGTCTAAACGTCAAAAAGTCAGTCTTGTCAGAGATCAACTGTTGCAGTAAAATTCAGATTGAAAATCCTGATGGCTGGTGTAAGATAAGGTTATTGGATTTTTTTTAATTTAATTCATCAAGACGAAATAAAAGTTCAAGAGAAACAAATTAAATTTGTGGCAAAGAAATCGGTTATTTCGTATATATATGACTTTTAAAAAAATCAGTTAAATGAATTATTAATGATTTTTCTGTTTGAGTAAAATTGTAAAATACATCAAAGAATATTCCGCTAAAGACTTTTTGATTGCAGTAAAACGCACGAAGTTGCGGGAAGATGCTGAATATTTAAAATTGTATTTACCTATAAACATGGTATAATCTGGAGAGAAAAAGCATGTCAAGTTCACAGATTTTTTTTTATTTGGTTCCACGATTTATATATTTCAAGGCTTCGAAAATTTATTCCATTACCTAAACCAGCCACGGTTCATTGCAAATTTTGATAGTACCAAAAATACTTGAAAAACAATATACATGAAAAACAATTGTGTTCGTGACTCGTAAAACAATTTAAATATGAATAGTACATGCATTTTTCAAGAGGATTGGTCTTTGAGCGGAGGGGAAGGGGGGTAAAATCGTTCCGTTTTGCAAAATTCTATAATTCCAATCTTAATTTTATTTATTGATTCCCTGTGTTTTGATTGGACGAGAACAAATTCAAGAAAAAGTTTACACATCGATGAATTTTTCAATCAGAACTACTTTCTTGACTGTTGTAAAAACAATGAAAACAGATACTTCTACTCCGTTTTAGCTAAATTATGATTACAAGAAACTGGAAATAAAAAATGAATGAATGAAAAGGAGATAAACAGGACTGACAGACGGGAATATTATGTTTATGTCACATGATTACGAGTGTTAATTTTAAAAAATCGCTGATCATGATGTCATTTTTTCGACGTTCCATATCAGCTCAGTTGGTATCGCTGTGATAGGGAAAAGAAACATACCTCAGACTCTTGCCTTTTCAGCATCAAATTCATATATTTACATCCTACAGATCCCATATTCTCCCTAAATCTTTGAACGAACCAGAGTAAATCGAGGACGTCGTCGGTCTGCAAGTTTCGCTATGACGTCGTTAGATCTAGGCCTAATGTCAACATAGCCATGGTCAAGGACGAATTATTCTGGAGAATACGCGTATTTGCGATATTTGTTGACTTAAACAACATTCAATGAGTTTTTATAAGTTTATTTTATTGATTGTTTTGACAATTTAAGTTGGATTTTATCGATATTCATCTTGTATACGTTTCTTTGCGGTATAAAATATTCCTACGCCGTACAAAATAACGGATTGTATGGCGGCCTCAAAGAGAAATAATTTTAATAATTTTAGAAATTCGTAATTGGAATTATAAGAATTAAACGTTCTTTTTTTCAGAATTTATCGATGTGTAAACTCTGCCTTTTTCCTCACAAACTTTACATAAAAGTGCTTCGCACTTTTATTCAGTTTGTGAGTAAAAAGGCAGAGTTTACACATCGATAAATTCTGAAAAAAGAACGTTTAATCCTATAATATTACCCCCCCCCCTTCATTTTTAGGATCACTAGCAATAAGAACCGAACCATATAACACTGAGAAATTATTTCGTTGTACTAAGTAATAAAGGGCAGCAGCATTTCCAATACTTATTCAATACATATTGTTACTCATTCGTATCGTTGTATATTTGATTCCACTGCAGAGCCTTATATCAACAACGATGGTATAACCTGTCTGGATAGCTACTGTATACATGTACCTCCAGCTGCACGACGCATTTGATATATAGATTTTTTATCGACTAAATGTTATTTTTCATTTAGTTTCCTATTTTAGCAATAAAGACTTATTAATTATAAAGTGAATTGATCATTTCTTTTATTTCTTTCTAAAACTCTATAACATATTATGGGGTAGTTATATCACAAAATTCTATTGATCGAATTAAGCGTTGAACTGAGCTATCGACTGCGGGAAAAAATTACATTTTTAAGCAATTGAAATTGAACAAAGTTGATAAACAAAAAATTGAAAGCCCGATAGAAGAATAAGTTATTTTGTTCCAGGTGGTATATAAACAATGCAAAATTTATACCTTTTTTAAATGATACCAGTAAACTTCCAACTTTAATTCAATATTAATTATTTTTTTAATATGCAACTCGGTCGATCGTTATAATACATAAATGCATGGATAGGACACAGGCATATTCCATTATCATATGTAGTCCTCTCTGAGAAAACAATTAAACCGCGTTATTCTCTAATATTCAAATTATCGCAAAGGTCTTCCGAGCTGACCACAGAATATTGATAAGACACTCGTCATATTTCCAAGATGTTTTTCAAAACTCATTTTTGACATGAAATCGTAAAAATGCCAAGAAATGAAAGTTTACTCCATTTCTATAAAGTT
>NW_026930092.1:0-10858 GCF_032062105.1 Saccostrea cuccullata
CAAGAAATACATTTATTAACATGTATAAAATTTGCACCTAATTTTTCCCATTTGCATTGTTGCATAGACATATGACTTAGGAGGTATGCGTCTATGCTTTAATGGTACTGAAAATTCAATTTACGTTATATGAACGTAGAATGTACATATTGCTCTATAGAGCACATGTGGTGTGCAACTTTAATTATTGACAAACTTTTTAAGGGTGGTGGGCGATCTTTGTTTTATTTTTGAGATTTAACGATAAAGTTTTCACAAACAATTAAGCATTTCTGGTATGTAGCAACAAGGGGGGGGGGAGCAGTCCCACCCTGCCCCCCTTTTTTCTCCAGCCTTACTTCAACTTCAGTAAATGTTCAGTGAAAGGCTGGTTGCCACCACCCCCACTAATAGTAATGTACGGAAAATATATTGTAATAATTGGTACTGAATGTAGTTGGCATTGAAAAAAGTTCGCCTCCCCCCTCTAGGATTTCGACTTTGAGCAAGTTTTCTCACCCCGTCCCCCCCCCCCCCTTTTTTTGCCTTGTCAACTTTCCAGGTAAGTAAAAAAAAATTCTCTGGCTACCCCCCCCCACACACACACACATACACTTTCAAAAACGATGCTATGTGAATGACTGCATTTGAAATAATCAACAGATTAAATGGTGGAAAGGGGGGGGGGGGTGTTATGAATTACATGAGTCCTCTATAGATAAATCATTTATAACTTGAATTTTCAATTCAACCCTTTGTAAGAACACAGATTAGAAAATTCATAAAATTCAATAATTTGAAATAATATAATCATTTTTCCCCCGAATATACTTTTATTTTTGTATGATATCTATGTGCGATATTTACGTGATATTTAACAAACACTTCGTAATCAAGTAATGGCGAAATATTTAACCTTTTTATATTCTAAATAATGTGCGTTTCTCTAAGCAGATTAATAAAGAATCAATTAATGTAGCATTTTAGGGAATATTATCTTTATTAAGCTTATCATCGAATGTGCTAAAACTTGTTAAAATAAAAAGAAAATAATTTCATTTAAATGAAAATTATGTCCGTTTTATTTTTACTAATAATTGAATCAAAGATTGTACACCCCTTTTACAAATGTGCTTAAACGTTTCATAAATATTTATAGTTAACAAAATTTGATGTGTATTATATTAATTTTGTATTTTAAAAAAGTCTTTCGTTTCCAAATATGGCTTTTCAACATCACGTAAATATCTTGGTGTAAAATTAGCCCTCCAACCGCTTTTATTTCGAAGGAGGCCAACAAATCAATGCATGAAGTATGTAAATCAAATTGCGATTTTTAATAACTATACACTTTCATGTTTCAAATGACGTATAAAAGTATTAATTTCAGTTCACTATTTTTTTTTACTTTTCCCAAGATCGATTTGTGACTATAAATTGAGAATGCGTGTATTACATGTTTCATATGTGTTTTTCTTTTCCTTTTCATATTTTGATTATTTCTGAATTTATATGTTGTAAATATTCTTCAATAAATCATTGTCCTCATGTACCTGAAATGGTTTGAGTGAATAAAATGATCTTGAACTTGAACGGGGCCAGGTGCTTTATCAAATGTATATTTTGATTAAAAATATGTTATTATTTGATTTAATTTCCTATTCAATTGTACGTGTTAGGAAAAATTTTGTAACTGTTAAGGCTTAAAAAAAAATAAGTTTGTTTCCTGTAACATACCCAAAAAATCAAGGGTCGGTAGGTCGGAAATTCTTTTTTTTTTTTTTGCTTATGAATGGTCAAATATCCCCGGACTGAAAATACCAGGTGTTATATTTACAGTGGACACCCAATATGGCTTCCAAAATGGCTGCCAAGCCGCAGAAAACGAACTTTAGAAAGTTGTAGGGGGAAACTGTTGTTACAATAATGATTACTCTTTATATTTAAGGTAACAAACATATTTTTTTTAGGCCCTAATTACCATGAAATACATGAATTGAATAAAGATTCCCCGAGGACAGAACCCTATAGAAAACATAGCTACTAAATGTATATGCCCAAAATAAAAAAAAAAACATCTGATGAACCTTTTTATTTTATTTTTTTTTTTTACTTTCTATGGAATTCTTGGTAGTTGATAATATGTAGGTTATCCCCCTCCCCCACACTGAAATTGATTCCTATGGGCCTGTTATTTGTTTATTCAAGCTAAGTTGTTGTTTCTTTCTTACATTCAAATATCTTAAAATTTGTTTTCCCTCTTTCATAGTGCAATAATGCTTCACAACAACTCCCTAGGTGAAGAAAAAATGATCATACATGACTTTCTTCTTTCCATATTGACATACCTGTCACTTTTTACCCAATAATACAAAAGAGTTCCAACAAGGGGAGATAACAATTTAACTCCAGCAAAATGTTAACAAGGGCTGAAATAAGCAAAAGAAAGTTAAATGGAGTATCCAAATCAGTTATTTCTCTTCTAAAAAATATATTAGATTAAGAATCTTCTCTTTTTTATTTAAATATCATAAAAATAATCCAAAAATATGGTAAAAGTCTGTTATTTAAAATATGTGAACTTGTAGCAAAATATGGTATTTCAAATTTAATTTACAACATGTAGATATTATTTCCCAAGCTCAATATTTTAATACAGTGTAGACCTTAGATTAGACATTCGTAAAGTAACAATTAATTTAATTTAATTTCAACCTTGGTCTTGAGAGAAACGAGCATCTAAAAATGGCTAAAAAATCATACTAGTTTATTTCGGATCTATAAATAGATGTGTAAAAAAATAAAATATTTATTTGAATTAAGTTTTTCCTCATTAATTGTTTAAACTGGACCATGACTTTGAAAATAAAACAAAATTTGAAAATAAACTGATGACAAAAGGTAACTTTTTGACTTGATCAATTTGTATAGATTTTTCATTAAATTTTGTGTAATTTTCGACAAATATGCAAATGAGCTGTTACTAAAAATAGATGCTGGGTTCGACATTTTTTTGTGGATATTCTGACTTTTACCTTCATGTAGAAAATTTTAAGCCGCTAAAATCTCCCAAGTTGCAACCTTCCATTTGGACGATTTTTTGAATTTTGCATGGTTTTCTCGTGGACTGGCTCTTAAGTATAACGACAGAGGTTGGAAAATGTAGACAGGAAAACGACAAAGGACGACAGGGGTGGACAGAGTAGTCTGAGACAACGACAGGGGACGACAGGGAATTGTCAGGGTAGTCAGAGAATCTCAGGCGATGACCAGGAGTAGACAGAGTAGACAGGGTAAAATACAGGGGACGAACGGGAGTGGACAGGGTAGTGTGGGACAACGACAGGGAGCGGGTGGGGAACACAGGGACAACGGCAAGTGAACACAGGAGAAAATCAGGTAGCGAGACAACGACCGGGACGCAAAAGGGGATTTTTTTGGAATCTAAGGGGGAAATGAATTAAGTAGTTTCGAGTATTCTTTTGAGAACTAGTTTACTGCTATGAGACGAATAGTTAACTAGACATTTTCGTATGGGTCCAGAATCGACACAATGCACTAGGAAAATACTTGCATTTCTGAAAAAAAAAAATAAAAAAAATAACTTTCCTATGGAATCCGGATAGGGCCACGCAGTTCACTATCGCATCATCGCGCCATCGAGGTTTAGGTAGATAGTGCGATGAAGCGATAATGCGATGACGATGAAGCGATGGTGCGATAACGATGAAGCTATGGTGCGATAGCGCGATGACGATGATGCTATGGCGCGACAATGCGATGACGATGGTACGATAATGCGATGACGCGATGGTGCGGTAGCGATGACACTATGGTGCGATGACGATGGTGCGATAGTACGATGACGATGAAGCGATATTCACTATCGCTAAATTATGCTATCGCACCATCGTCATCGCATTATCGCGCCATGGCATCATTGTCATCGCGCTATCGCATCATCGCTTCATCGTTATCGCACCACCTTTTCATCCTTATTGCGCCATTGCATTATCGCGCCATCGACCTTTAAGTTGATGCTCGATGGTGCGATAGTGAACTGCTTGGCCCTATCCGGATTCCATAATCCCACGTAAATTTTCACTTTATTCATAGAATTGGATAATCAATGCCATACAGCTATGCAGAGAGGAAGATTGAATTTCTACTCCAAATCTAAAAGATAACCTACAAATTCTTGTTCTTTTTTGTGTTACGTATTTTGGTTTTATCTACAGACATATTGATAATCGCGTTTCTGTATGCAAGTTTGTGTAAAGAGATTCAGTTTGAAATAAAAACGTAAAAAAAACTCCGATAATATGGTGTTCAGCCTACTTTTGACATAGTTAATTTGAATGTTACACACGCAGAGCGCTCATGCACGATTTGTTTATCTAGCTCACGCGTAACAAATTTCCTTCCTGTGCTTTTACTTCGAATACTTTTTACTCAGTGGACAGTAAATTAGAGATTCGGTAAGTATAGTTTTTTATTGGGGAATAATGTGAATTGGCTGTTCAAGATTAAGTAAAACATTTGCAAAAACCCTAGTGTCAAACTTTTAACTTAGATTTAAACACAGTACAATTCAATTTCTTACGTTTAATGTTAAATATTATTTCAGATCATATTTATAATCAAATGCAAAGCAAGTACTTTATTAAAAAAATTATACATTTCTTAACGACAACCCTAAACCTCCATGGATGTGATTAAAACTACGAATTACTTTAAATTATATTGATAAAAATCAAAGAACTTTTTTTTGACGAATTTAAGAATAAAAAAAGAGCCAAGCTAAAAGATTATTTTAAGCATACAACAGTTTCCAGACCGTAACTTGTCTCGATCTTTGATGGATGCTTAGTAACATATATACTAACTCTAAATACTAGCAGGGTTGTCCGGTAAAAATCGGAAAAAAATGGGCGCATAAAACTGAAATTTTCAGCAAAATTTTTTTGATCATTATTAAGTAAATCTTTAATCTTTTGATAAGATGTAATAAAAAAAAACTTTTAACATATTTGAATGCATACATCTAGGGTACGGTACAACGCCGCACGATAAACATAAAATGCATGTTTCATTAGAGGATACTCTTATTAATCCTAAATAAAAGCATATTACATAAATATGATCAGGGTAAGAATTATCATATTTTAATCCACCGTCTATTATTTCGCCATATGGAAAAATTGAAGACATTAACGTTAATCTTGGCAGTTTCCCGAAAATTTGAAAAGGGAAAGTGGTCAACAAAATACACGAAAAAGGCGACGTTTGACGACGTTTGACACCAGGTCATTTAGATACTGTAGTAATGACGACCTTATATAAGAAAAAAATCTATACTTATAAATTAACAAATTTTGCAAATAAACTCTGACACGGCTGCACAAGAGTTCTTACTTAAGCCTGTAGGAATACAGTAAGTATAAGGTGATGTCCGTAAACTATATTCAGAGTTCACTCGTATAGTAAATATCGTAAATTTAATTAAAAGTCGATTAACAGCCTCAAAATAGCACCGAAGAGAGTAAAGTGGTGGCGGATCTAAGTAACTGGCATTAAAAAAAATTGACAACAAGCAATTGCTTATTCATTTCATGAAACGTCATAAATGAATTATTCAATCAAAACTTCATTTGAGTGATATAAAAGAAATAAGCTGTGGTCATTGATTAAAAAATAAAATGTGCAAATCTTTCCCGTTTATGTCCGACCTCACTATTTGTTGAACGTCAGGTGGCATCGAACCCGATATCTAAAAGAAAATCGAGGCTATTGTTTATCATGAATTGACATGGAAATAAATGAAAAAGAAATTGATATCACGATGAGTTTGTGAATAATTGTATATCTTAGTAAGTTGTACTTATGTTTATAAAATTTACTTATATGCTTTGATGAATTCACGGTCTTTTATTTTTAAAACATTTATTTCTTTTGAGTCTGAATGTACATTTGTGATGAAAACTAAGCTTTTTATCAATATTTCAAAATGCTGACAAATTTATAGCTAAATGTGCATATATCCATTCTCTTATCTGTGATGTAAATGGAAACAGAGCATCTGAAGTATAATAAGCAGTAATATAGCTCAAAATAAATTAAAATAAAGTTTCTAACATGAAAAGAGAATATATCAATGAGCATCTAGCCTGTAGTTCATGATGTGTAACATAGTACAACAGAATAAAATTGCTTTATAGCATGTAAGAAGAAGAGGCCTTTAATGAAATTGATATTTGTAGAAATAAAAACAAACAAGCTAATTCAGAGAATTCGTGTCCCCCGCTTAGGGAAAAAGTCGGATACCCCTGACTGAATTTGTAGAATCATCAAATGTATACATGTGTACTGAAGCAAATAAAATACATGTATATCAATATGCATATAAA
Organism: Saccostrea cuccullata; assembly: GCF_032062105.1. Classification (NCBI taxonomy): domain Eukaryota; kingdom Metazoa; phylum Mollusca; class Bivalvia; order Ostreida; family Ostreidae; genus Saccostrea; species Saccostrea cuccullata. The sequence continues at coordinate 6,387 of NW_026930092.1, forward strand.
GATTTGATTGCTTATTCTTTATTATGTGTATAGAAGATTCTTTTTATATGGAATATTTATCACACAGTAATGATGATTTTATGAGTTTGTACAAGCAAGTCCTCATAAATTTTTCATTTCACATGCTGAATACTATCATTTAGTATTAAAAAAAGTATTTAGAAAAAAGAAGAAAAATAGATCATCCGGGATTCGAACCCGGGACCTCTCACATGTGAAGGAGAGATATACCACTAGACCACGGAACCACGTTCGATATTGTCAAAATTTTACACAATGCATGGTGTCTAATTTAACCTTTATTAAACAGTTCTAATGTAATTAGAATATAAAGTCCGCCGAGAACCTGTTTTATACGTACTAACTTTCCTCATGCTCCTCTGCTAAAAAAAAGCGACATGTAATACAATAAATACTAATAAAACAAACGGGGCGGGACCCTTTGAGAGGGATGAGAGAGATCCTAGGGAGTTTTGGTATAAAATTACATATGTACATTGCAAAAGCTCAAAATCCTCCTGAAATATCGCCCGGAAAGGATAATGTTACACACAGACATAATGTATAAATTTACAACCTTGAATTTTGACCTTTTGACCTCAAAATCAATAGGGGTCTTCCTTAGGCCACAGGGAGTTGATATGTAAAATTTCATTGCAAAAGATCAAAGGGTTCTAGAGATATCGTGTGGAAACGAAAGTGTTATAACAGATAGAATTTGCGAATTTATGACCTTGACCTTTTGACCTTTTGACCTCAAAATCAATAGGGTTCTTGTTTAGTCCATAGGGACTTGATATGCAAAATTTCATTGCGAAAGCTCAAAGGGTTCTCGAGATATCGTGTGGAAACGAAAGCGTTACAGACAGACAGAATGACGGACGGACGGACGGACAGACCCAAATTAATATCCCCCACTTTTCAAGCGGGGGACAAAAAAAGGATGCATGGATTGATATATATATTTTGACTGATTTTGATTTGAAATGATATTTATAACAAATCCCTGCCGTAGGTTTTCCTTGGTTCCTTTCGTGTGGAAACGAAAGCGTTACAGACAGACAGAATGACGGACGGACGGACGGACAAACCCAAATTAATATCCCCCACTTTTCAAGCGGGGGACAATAACCCAAAATATTGGGAAATGTATTTCTTATAATTATTTATTTCTGTTCCAAAACTAATGGAGGACTTTTAAGTATTTCGTCATGCTATTCCTGTGTAATAAACTGTCAATAGAATCTGAAAGATAATTTTTGGAATAGTTCTGTTAGCAGTAAAAAAAAATATTAATTTTCCCCCGCGCTTGCGCGGGATTTCAGCTAATATATTAAAATATAACTAGACCATTAGTATACACGTCAGCTGGGATTATTCTAAGTGGAGGCTTTTTAAAGAAGAACAAAACATACGGACAAACACCTACTGGCAACAAAGAAAGACGCTCTCACTATAGACTGTCAATGTAAAATTGTCTAATTTGTTGAATGGTAGTAAGACTAAGAGTACTGTCCATTACTTATAATAAACCCCCATAAGGTGCCTGTATGTGCGAAATTAATTCCTCGACTGTTTTTTTTTTGGTGGGGGGTATTTAAAGGGGAATCGAGTATGTGCATAAGTGAAATTCCCGAATTTAAGTGGGGTCTATGCAACTGTTTTTTTTTATTTTTATCTAAAAAGAAACTTGAAGTTGCTTTAGACACTTTATGCGCCATAAGGTAATACCACACATAATAAACATCTCATATTTTGTTATCTATTTGAAGGAATATTGATAACATATGAACTAAAGCATTTAAAGACTAATGAAAAATTCAAAACGCAGTGACGATTTTTTTTTCACTGCAGACAATTGTCCACGATTTTACAGGACAACACTCGTAATGTCGCGTCAGGAAGTAAAATTGCTTTACGTTATAAACTCACCCTCACGCACCCACCCTTACGCACAAAGAAGCTGACCCCCCCCCTCGCTTTGCCTGATTAGATACAAACATATATACATGTACTTGTATCTAGTTTTAAAATATGAAGGCCACAGTAGGAAGTGGTAAGGCGAACTAATTATGCTAATGGTGAGCATTTATAGTAACTTGACTAACCATTTCAATTAAGACGATATTTCTCAATCAGGTTAAGTGACTAACTTCCTGTAAAAACTTATTATGCTGCACGTATTTTGGTTTGTTTTTTTTTTAATGTATATGCATCACCCAGGATCTACCTCCAAATACACCAAAAAAATTCTTTCTTATTTTATTTTATAGAGAAATGCTGGTTTATATTCTGTTGTCAATTATAGCTGATATTGTGTGTGGTAAGTATTTAATTACATTAACTAGATAATACATATTGCATGTCTTGGTTGGAGAAAAATTTAAGAAATGCTAAGTTTCAAAGTTCTTTCTCAGAAGTTCCTTAATTTTAATGCAAGTAATTTCACAAAAAATATGTGTACATATATCAATTACATAAAACAACAAACAGTGCTGTTCCTTGAAGAGTGCATATGCACGCAGAGCCCCAGATATTTCAGATATCTAGGTGCATAGGAGGAGTAAACACTGTGTGACGTGTCACACCCTCCGTTAGCCCTATATATTGATCTGGAAAACGATACATTCCGCTGTTAAAATAAGAATACGAAGCAAAAGCTTTACAATTGGCATAAAACAAGTAAAATTCGATCCACTGATAGATGAAACCAGACTACAAAATTCCTCCCTCATCTGTCCGTCTGTCTTTCTAGCTGTATCTCAGCCTGTATGCCTTCGAACGTGGTTGTCTGCACCTTGTTTCTAAATGCCGTCAGATATTGAGATAATTTTGGTCAATGCGAGTTTATCTTGTCGAGTAATCAGATTTGCATTTCGTTGCACGGAAACGACTTTTGAGTCAATAACGGCATTTTAAATTTTTATTGGCTATACATTTTGGTAAAAATACTATGAGAGCCCTATATGATTCAACAAAATTTCCTTGAAATTTCAAAAGTAGGGTACTGTCATCTACTTTTAATTTACACATGCGGAAAACCAAGATACGGGGGCATCACAAACACATCTTGTTTTTTAATCTTTATTTTTTTCATTAATGAAAGCAAGAGGAAGTAGGAATTTTTATACACGGAAAATAAGAAATGGATAACACTAGTAAATAATTCTTGGACCTGATACGTGTGTTACAACGCACTTTGAAAAATTACGCACTTTGAAAAAAAAATTCAAAGTGCGTTTAATTTTGGGACCAAGTCAACGCACTTTGAAAAAATAAAATTTCTTTTCAAAGTGCGTTAATATGGACTATATTAACGCACTTTGAAAAACTGTGTATGGATTTGTCAGTATTCCTGCAAATCTTAGGTATGATAAATAATTGAACCTGTTTGATAAGTCTTCTGTGAAGAGGTCACATCAGGATGTGAAAGTGAGCGATTTTGATTTTTCCATACTTAGAAAATTCTTTCTCGCTTGAATGCTTCACTGTACTCAATTTTTTTTTTCAAGTTTGCATGCATTTTATGTAAACTTAAATTTATTGAAAGTTTTCAACGTCATACCAGTTATGTAAACACACATATTTGGGTGTAGCATAGGCATCAGTACCGGAAAGGGGGGTTACATGTAGGCACATAAATATTTTGCAAAAATATACATAATATATACGTGTATGCATTAAAAATTGGGGCTTACCTTTGGGGTCAACTTTCAATTTGCTACCGACGGCTATGTACAAAGTTTAAGAAAAAAAGAGTTTGGATGAGAGACCTTCTACTCGTCTTCTCCTTGTTCTCAATGAGGTTAAATGAGTTCATGTAAATTTAAAAAAGTTTTTCGAAAGCTATAATTATTACAATTTGATTTCCTCTATTACTAAAATCTAAGTCTAGAATTTTCATTTTCATTCATATCTTTTTCAAAGTGCGTTAAATGCCTCCATGGTAAAAAATTATTATGTGCATTCTTAACGCACTTTGAAAATTTTTTTCAAAGTGCGTTGAGTGTGTCCAAAATTTAACGCACTTTGAAAAATTTTACGCACTTTGAAAAAATTTTTCAAAGTGCGTAATTTTTTCAAAGTGCGTTGCCACATACGTGTTTGCCGAAACCGCTTCATAACTCATATGTTTTATAAGGTCAGGACCCTTGTTCTGAGGGTGTTTACATGATGCTTCCTGGACTATCCAATAGAAGTCCAAAGTTTGAGGGAGATTCAGTTCCTCTTTGCGATAGATATCTTACCATGAGATGGTATCGGGCAGGAACCTCTCATCAGATACCAACGACTCCACCCACCCTTTTTTCATGCGGAACATTGTACCCCTACTGGATGGATGGTAATACTCACATTTGTGTTAAATGCATGAACATTAGAAACTTAATTCATTAGGTTGCGATGTTCTCTGATTTATATGTGACTTTTAACAACAATCATGACACTTTTTTTAAAGTGCTAGTAGTATAAAC
>NW_026930093.1:0-11105 GCF_032062105.1 Saccostrea cuccullata
TTTTTCCATGATGTTTGGTTTCATTGTAACATCACAATGTACTTCCGTACTATTATTATTATATTCATATCATAAAAGTGCCTTCTGCTCTAATAGTAAACTGTCAACTGTAAAAGTCAAAGCTCCTCGTAAAGGAACTCACGAATTTTTTTTTCGATTATCTATGGACTTTTTCATAGACTAAAGGGTTTCATACTAAAGAGACATTTATTATTTTGGACTTTTTTGTTGATAAATGCTGCTAACTCGATAATCCGAAAGTATTCCAAACTTTAAGACGAATTTGATATTTTTGTTCCAGGAATTCGTCAGAAACCATTCCATTAGAAAAACATGGAATATTTTTGTCTTTAACAGAAGGTGATGTTCGACACAGATGCTGAAATCAGATGTTGTCAATCAGCTCTGTAGTACACATATTTTGTTTTTCAGAGCCCCCTCTCCATCTCGTGAAAAAACATTTGTAACAGGCCTCTATAAAGCTTTATTATATACCTAATGTGTATCACCCAATTTTACTGTTGAATTTACGCTATCACCTGACGTCTTGATCCGATTTTCCAGATCACCAACATGTTGTTTTCTGAACCCATATCACCACTCTCTGAAACTGATGACATAGTACGAAGAAATATGACGTTATTTTTCTTGCGCGTTAAAAAGTCCCTTGTTATTATGCTTTGTTTTATGGATAAATGTTATGTAATTGATCTCTAAAGTTTTTCTTTTGCTATATTTCGCCAGTTATGAAGAAGAATATAATAAATTTATCATCATAACAGTAACTTAATCCGAAGAGCTGCAAGAAGCCGCAATTGATGTATGATACGAAACGTATGTTATACAGAACTAGATTTAAATAAAAACAGAAATAATCATTTGATCCGTACAAATGATTTTCCAGATGTTCGGATAGTAATTGAATTTTTATCAGTTTTAATTTATGATTAATATTAAGATTGTATTTTAGAAATTACTTAAGTTTTTTTTATGAAACGGTTGTTAGTTATATGTATTTTTTTAAAAATTCTGTTGAATTTGATTATTATTTATTGTTTGGTAATCTTTGTATTTCCCTGTCTGTGTTTTATTAAATGTACAACTGCACATACATTATTTCTGAGACAAAATGATATAAAAAATGTTTTAATTAAAGAATATTTTAAACTGATACAAGTTTATGACAGAAAAAAACTTTCTCTTTATAAACATGTTTATCAGAATTTGTTTACAGTGTTTGTCATTATTACAAAGTGTTTGATACATGCATTTTGGTTTTTTTAATTCATTTATACTTTCACTCCTTTATGTTGCCTTTAATATTTAAAATTAAGGTCTCTAAATAATGTCCTGCTTCATGTTCATATTTCAATTTTAAAAAGTTTATAATAACCTACCATTTCTATTTTTAAAAATAAAATTCATAATAATTTGTATCATTTATGACCTAAAAAGTCAGAAATAAGTAGCAATACTATATACATGTATGTGCAGTTTCCTTTTATCCCTTTTGTTGGAAAATTTAAATAAAATCAAGGTCAATAAAGAAGTCACTTCTGTGCTTCCAGCATAAACAAAAATAATCAAGTTATAAAGTAACCAGGTTAGGTACGAAAACATGGTCGATAGTATCTTACTTTGACTGTGTAAAGGTACTCTAACGTTTTCACTGTCCGTTAGATTTTGTATTTTAGGGTCACTCACCGTATAAAAATTCCAATATCTTAACACCCTCGTGTAGATTCAGATCAGCGTAAACACCTCTAGATATATAAAATATCTGAATCAGATCTGATTGAACATATGCAGACATGTAGATCCTATTCTTGAAGTGAATTGACGAAGGGTGAAAAACCGATCATTTTTTTCAAAATCTTGCATGTATATGTGATTTACAATTATAACGTCTAGTCTTTTTGAAGATTTAAAAAAAATAATAAGAAAAGAAAAAAGCAACAAATAAACGAACAAAAAACAGAGAGTAGTTTACACTAAATTTATTTACATGTAGAAAAAATATATTTAAGTGCTTACATCCCCCCCCATCCCCCCTTTTTAAAAAAAAAAAACTGTTGTATTTCGCGATGAGGCCTCATTGTATCAAAGCAAGAGAAGTTTTATGCATATAAGATGTCAGCAAAAATATTGTCTAATACTCAGTAATTGGTTAACTTGTATAAAACATGTGAGTCCAAATATGATTCTATGATTTGAGTTTAAATTTGCAGATGATTAAACTTACATGTAAGTTTTACGGTTTGATGTAAGGAGTTGAGTAGGGGAAAGTTATTCAAAATTAAATGTTAACCAGACATAAAAATGATTATACAGTACCGACCAGACCCAACCTGACACAAAGCAGTCTCAGAGCAGTCACGGGGACTGCTTTCTGGGACTGCTTAAGCAGTCCCGCAGCAGTCCCAGAGCAGTCCCACAGCAGTCCCAGAGCGGTCCCAGCGGTCCCAGAAAGCAGTCCCAGCAGTCCCAGAAAGCAGTCCCAGCAGTCCCAGTGGGCGGGGTTTATTAATAAATGGGCGGGGCTATATCAGAAATGAGGTTGCCAATAAACAATGGAACTATAAAAGGCAGCTGAATTTTTTTCTGAGCAGTATGCCAGGAATCCTTTCAATGCGAAGTTCATTTATATGAGCAATACCCGTATAGATTTGAAACAATGTGAAATGATATTTATTGAAGGAAAAATTAAAGATTACACACCTTAAGAAATGAATTACACTGAACATGAATATTTAATCACAATTATCTTGGGTTTTATGTGATTGATACTGGATCCAATTTTTATTTTCTATACAGAAATTTTAAATTGAATTAAATATATTTCTCCATAATAAGTTTTAAATAGATATTATCAATATAGATCAGGCCGATTTCCATACAATCGGGATACTCTTAAAGCATCTTGGACGTTGAGATTGAATACTGTTCGTTATTTCCATATCCTTATTTACTTTCATGAACTACATATACATCTTTAAAAACTTAATGTTTTTTATTGTTGTTGTTGTTGTTTTTTCTTTTTTTTAGATTTTCATCCCAGATACATGTATTTTCACAATTATTGCCTCGATTATTCAGATGCATGCCTTTCGCCCACATACCTAAGCAGCTTGATACATGTAATCACGATTTTACTTTATTTACTTTTGGGCCACAATTAATGAAAACAAAACGGTTTTCTTGTTCATAATCTACCTCCCCCCCCCCCCAAAAAAAAAGCATTAATAATTATAACATCAACATATTAAACAAACTAAATACGAATGTACACCGGCGATTATTCTTGAAAGTTGAAACTGAAAATATACAGAAAAGTTTGTAAATTACACGTATAAATGAAGATAGAGTTCACTTTACAAGGAAAAGAAATCAGCTGAATTTACCACTTTGTTTATAATGCACAAAGTTCACAACTATCATAGACTTCTAAACATATTCTCCATAATCTATCACATGTTCTCAGGGCATGGATTGGTCATATCAAATCTCTTATTCCCAATTTTCTCACACAAATCATATTAAATAAATACTGACTTGCAACGTTTAGATCTCTATGACGCACAATAAACAAATGGAAGCAAAAATGACAAACAAACTATAGATACATGTATTGTGAGCAATGAGCTCACTAAATGATAACGCCGCCTCCCATAATGTCCATGTGTTGCTCTTTATTTTTTTAAGGTAATGCGTAAAGAGGAATATTTCGTCCTATCAAATGTTATCAAGAAGCTTCTATATGTGACGTCATAGGTAAACATATAATGGCAATGTCCGTGTCTTGCTATTGGAAACGTAAAATACGTGTCGAAAAAGTAAAATAAGAGGTGCAAAATGCAATATTTAATAAAGATTCTATGAACATTGCATTAAATATCACTCAGTAGTATAAGAGGAGTTGCGGATAAAACGTAACAAACGGACGGACGAACAGGCGGACGGAAATACCGATTACTATATTTCCTCCCACTTTTCAAGCGTTGGGGGATAATAAATTATAAATCCATGCTTATGCACTCTCTGTAAACTTCCATAAACCTTAAATCTTAGAAAGATAAATAAATTTGAAATTGTTGCATAAAATAGTTCATATCCAAGCTTTATTTTGATGTATTCCAAATGAAATATTAAATTTTGACATTATCATTCCTAGCTGAGGATGGGCTTAATTTTACATGCATCTGTTACATTTGTTAATCTGTTTAAAAGCATTGGTGTCTTGTAATACTTGATAGAAAACTTAACTAAAAAAAGTGAAATATGGGGGTTGGATTACAATGTTACAAGTCTCTTCCTTTCGTTTTATTCATTTATATGTCATATATCTTCTTCTTATAGTTTTCGACAAACATTTATATTATTATCATGCTAATACACATGCATATTTTTTAAACATAACAATAAATGTAAGAAATTAATAAATAAACAGAAATGTAACAATCAATTACATACATGTACATTTATCATTGATGAATTTGGAAATTTTTGAAACTGAAATGCTCTTTTGTAAAAGGAGTCTTCAGAACTTTTCAAGAAAACAATTATAGACGACAACTTTATTATTTTGCAAGATTTAAGTGAAATGAACAAGGATTATTCAAGAAAGATGTGACTGAGAGATAGTCAAACATAAAGATGTTTCAAAGATCTATGGTCAGTTGATCAGATATATCACCAAAAGTGTTTTGACAATGACTTTCTAATGCTTAAGTGCAGATCTAGATCATCCCTGCGAGCTGTGATTATATATATACATGTAAAAAAGTAAATTTCTAAGTCGTCTGTAAATTAATTTCAAACGAGCAGTCCAATTGTTTTATTTTGTTTACTTAAAATTTTAATTTTCCCATACCGACAGAAAGTTTCTAGTACCACCCTAGGCTAATAACAAGACGAAATACTGTCCGTTAAAAATACTGCGTTTAGTGTTGGAGCTTTCCCAACCCCTTTTATAAAAATTACAATTTCATTAATTCTTTCTTGCTTTAACTGTTTTTTCATGGCATTGATGTCATTGATGTTGTACTTCAGGTGCTCTTATTTCACTTCCATAATAAATATAGCCTCGAATATGCACTTTTTACTGATATGAATTTTTTCTCATTCATTTCTTCATTTTTTTTAATAGAAAATAAAAATAAACGCCCGAATATCCCGCGGGGGAAATTTGATTCAAAATACTTTATTTAATAATATAAATACAATCAATCAAATTATCTCCTTTTTTGAGGAAAGTGACAAAAGACATTTATTTTAACGTTCGATACTTAGTATGCAAGTGAAATCTAAACATATTGTAGGGACATCAGCGTTTTGCTAGTAAATTATGTACCTTATATTAAATTTTATGAGTTACAATTCCAGTGCACCTGTTTTGGGTAGTTTTTTGTGAAAACATTATGAATTCAAAACATGATAATAGATTATCATTACAGAATTAATAATACCCCTATTCACAGATGCGCTACAGGCAATAAAGGTAAAAAAAATGTTGTCTTCATATTTAAACTTGTTTTTATTAGTATTAGTAATCAGACGCAACTCAATAATTCTTAAATAGTAAAAGCTGGAAACTAGACGCTTTTTACTATGGATGCTTATTCTAAATTTAAGTATACAACAAATTGCTGTTTTCCGGTATATTTTTCTGTTAAGGTAGTAGGGGATAGATTCGTATGAGTAGATTATAGAAAGTAAAAGTTTTTACGATAGTAAATCAAAGTTTTCATAATGATGTCCATCGTAAGTCAAAGTTTAACTAATGATTATATACTAAGTTAACCAAAGTATCAAATTTATAACTATAGTAAATCAAAACGTCAAAGTTATAACGATAGATCATCATATCTTTTGTTAAGGTTAATACAAATTGAAATAATGATTTAATACGCAATATTTGCACATCTGTATGCGATATAATGTGTTTTATTGCACAAAAATATACGTAGTGCACAGATATCCCTGACATGTAAGACAACAATATACTACAAACTGCATGTTCAGGGTGAAAATTATTTATTTATTTCTGTCTGCCTGCTACCCAAAGCTAAAACAGAACAACTCATTTTAGATAAACAATAACCAAGGAGAAACACACATAATACCATGTTGCATAACAATTCTAATTTACTAATAAGCATGCAACTAGGCAACATTTCTTCTAAAACCTAGATTGTATTAAACATATTATGCATATGCGGAATAAATTATGTACAGTATGGAAATGTATTATGATTGAGTATAAGAATACTTTGACTAGTACATTGAAGGGACGAGATAAAATGAAATAATATTATTTAATGTATAATTATGTAAAATAGGTAAAGATTATCACGATATTTCTTGTTGTGACAAGATAAAAGATGAAAAACAAACTCAATGTATTTCCCTACATAGACTTTTCAAAATCAAACGTTACATTAAATCATTGTCATAGATTGTTTACTTTCAAAAACTGTAGGGCTATTGAGTAAACTTTGTTCGTTTATATAAATTGTAATCAAGAGAGTCAAACCTTCAGTTAATAGCAATTATATATTTTAATAAAGAAATATGATGTGGCTTGTGCACTGTGAGATTCCAAGGATTTCGATCGAGCCTACAATGAAGAGTTTCCCCTTTCTTTTTTTCTTATTTTCGATAATGGCTTCAAAATGTGGTTAGACCTTTGATACCCAATAGAAGGAAATTTCATATCCACGGAAAGTTAAAGTCCTTTTTACAGGCAAAATAAAATCTAATGACCCGACAAAATCTTTAGGTCCATCGGCCATCTTCGTATATCTCACTCGAATCATATACCCTGCATTACGTACGAATAAGCCTGAAAATCCACACCAACCCCTTTCGGCTATTTTCGACCATTATAAAAGCAGTCTACAATGCATTCGACGATCACTAGAATTTACAAACTTCAAAATGCTCAAGTTCCTACTGGTTGCTGTGTTTAGCTTGCACTTTGTGTGCGCCAAACCTGGAGAGAGGGAGTTGGTCTTTAGGGAGCTTCTGAATGATTTGGCCGAAGTAGGGGTAAGATTAATTTGCATAGATTAGTAGAAAAGAAAAATATAGAATTTACATCCACTGATTTCGGTCAAAGGAAATGGAAGTCAATTTAAAGAGGCTTGGGTGGCAGCAATTTTCACACTATTTCGGCCTCTTTTTAAAGAAAAGCTCCATATAATAATATACCAAAATGATCAAATTTTAAAACTAAAATGATTGATTTTCGATGCGAAACGATAGCTGAAAGCTTAAGTTACAGTATCTAAAAAATAAGTTAAATCTTGTGATTAATTTGTAGTTAATTTGTTAACCCCCAGCCTCCTTAAAGAAGTGAAACACTTGATTTCATCCATATCTTTTTGGTTTATTTCTCCTTGTTTTGATTTTTTTGTATTGTATTTGCAATGTTACATGACTTCCATCATGCTCATGTTAAAAATATTAGCTTTTCTGACTTGATGTGTACGTGTAAGTTTTTTAGAGCATGTTCAAATTAAGTGACAAGTTCAAATTTTTGAAAACACATTACATTGGTCACAGTAATTCGAACATTTCATTTGACTATGTAAAGTGGACCCTCATTTATCCGGACACTTTGGTTCCCAGTCAATTTGTCCGGATATGTGAAGCATCCGGATATCTGGCGTCTGAATATCTGAGGGTTCACTGTATTCATATTTCTCCCAAGAGAACTACCGTATAAATAGAAATTTTAGCGAGGATTTAATTTTAGCATCAGGAGCAAGCTGTAATGGTGCTGAGATTGCTTTAACTGAATATCTAACTAAATAACTAAAAATTAATTGCAAACTATATTTCTTATCACATCTTTAGCTTGCATTTTAAATTGCTAAACGAACATCTCACTAAAAATTAAAAATGAATTTTTAGGGATAAATTGCTTAATTTGCTTCCTGCTAAAATTACCATTATACGGTATAAATTTTTTTGTATTATATCGCTGAGTTTGTGGAAATCTGATTTCATTTTATGTTTTCGTTTAACTCCCTTATCGTATGTTTTTTTTTCTCACTTAAGGTCATATAACACTTTCCTCAAAAATATATAATTTTTCCTTGGAATTTCTTATCTATAAATAAGTATTCAAACAAGATTCCTCACAAAAAATAGGATACCTTCTCAGGCATTTGGACAAAGTTCAACAGGGTTATATATCTTATATAACGCTTATGGTTAATCTTCTAAATGACCTATGTCAGAACCATTTGCCTTCTTATATTTAAAATATTTTTAAAAAAATAGTGTAAAAATCAGAGGAAAATTAAAAAAAATATAAATGATTTATAATATTTAACCAAATGGTATGAAACAGATATTTGAAGAACATTTTGTTTGACCTTAATACCTTAATCTTCAATTAAAATCAATATTCCCTGCGCTATCGTAACCCTCTACTAAATTACAAATCAATGTCATTTCTTAATTTAAGGTACATTGATACTCTGATAAGAGAGATAATTCTTAATGACACAAATGTCAATTATTCCCATATAAATTTGTTAAGTTGAAGGGAATTTTTTGTTAAATTTTGCCCCGCAAGTCATTCTATAATTGTTTATATTTTATCCAGCATACATGTATACATTTCCTTTAGAAAATGAAACAAGTTAAATGAAATTTTTTATGAGTGAACAGGGTGTTTATGAACCTTAAAACATGTAAAAAGATCAGAGAATTGAAATTGTCGACTTACACTGCAAAATGTTTGTACTGACTTATCAGAGGTAAAAATTGCAAATCTCTCAAAAATAATTTTAAAAATATACAACTTACTTATAGGCTAGTTGATACGGTAAATGCACAATTTATAAGTGTCTACAATTATTCAAAACATATTTTCTTGCAAAGAATGACTTTATATCTTGCAGTACGAGGTTCGTTGAAATAATTACGCAGACTTGTTCCACAGAAAAAAATACTTAACGACAAAATCGGGGAAATTTTCCACATCTAATATAAAAGAAAATATATTAATATCGTCTTCAAAATTTCATATCAAAATGTTATTAATTGGTGTAAATTTTGAGTGCTTTTTCTGGGCATATTATGAAGTCATGTAACAAAAAATTCTTCGAAGTCACAGGCATTATCAAAAATATATTTAATCGAGCTTACATATTGTCAACATCTTCCTAAGAGCACCTGTATAGTTATAGTTACCTTATCTACTCAACATCCAAACACCATTTCTTGTCAAGCTTATTTATAAAATTAAATAAAGAAATTAAGAAATTTATAAAGCAAGTATTCATGAATATATGTTTTTTGTTCTAATACCAAAAATTTCAGATATTTATGAGATATAGTGCGATATCGGTATCTCTCATTCTTCCCGTCCTCCCGTTAACATAGCCTTTTTACAGAGGTGTATTGGTCTAAAATATCAATTTGCTATTTGTGGACGAATGTCAAGAATATCCTAGATTACTACTTGTTTAATTTTGCATATTTTGGATCTTTCTCGGCGATATCTGGAGCATTGCACATGATTTAACAAAAATGTTGTGCGGCGTCAATTCAGGGGGCGTAATTTTCAAGGGAATCGCAGCAGAGAAAAAAGTCCCTACATTTATTTTTCAAATATCACGACAGAAGACTAAATACTTAATAAGGGATCAACAATTTAAAGTTATAATTGAGAAATATATCGCGAATTTTAGAAAATTATTTATTGAAATTTTTGATTCCACAAGCTTTTGCTTTACATTTTTTGTCGTGCTCCGTTCTTCTCCATCAGCAATATCAACATACCGATTATTTTAATTCTTTCTTTTTTAAATGTTGCTAAAATTTAATTGGAATCTTTAAGATACATATTTCTGTGAATATGACGTCTGTAAGAGTAAATAATAGCACTGTCTGCCTAATTTTCTTTTTATATTTTGATTATTATTTACCTTGTTTAATTTTCCCTTTCATTTTGAATGGCCTTACATGTAACCCTGTAGCTTTATAAAATCCTTAGTTTAACACCTTTTCTAAAAAAGTAAATCAGATAATTTAAAAGAAAAAAAAACATTCACAGATACTATTTGTTTTGTTCAGGAAGTAAGAAGGTCAAATGACGGAGAAATGACCGATAAAGAAACGCATCCTTCGGAAGACAAGCGAGAGGTCATTTAGATGATGTTAATTTATTGCCATTTTTGTCCAAAAAACAAAACAAATATACTTAACATAGAAACGCACACGATAGAAAATACAAAGCAAGGCAAACAAAAGGCTAAAAAGAAAATAATTCCTATGCAGCATAAGTTATTGATATTTTTTTTCCAAATATATACAAATACACGCAACTTTGTTCATTTAATTATTTCCAAATGTTAAACTTATCCATAAATGTCTTACATGGAAGTTATTAAAAGTTTAAACTTGCAGACCTTTTGAAGATGACGGAATATATTTCTTTTTCCAGAAGGTTAGCAGATCAAATGGCGGAGAGATGACCGATGAAGAAATACATCCTTCGGTAGACAAGCGAGAGGTCAAGAAAAGGTCAACAGCCGCTTTAGACGAATCAGAGATACAGACGTACGTTGACGCTCACAACGAGTTCCGAAGGGCCGTCTCGCCAACTGCAGGGAACATTAGAAAAATAGTAAGTTATTCTCCTCTTTTTCTCTCTCTGTCTCTTTGAAAATAAGTACTATAAATTATAAGCTTGAAAATTAAACTTGAATGACGCATTGCTTTTAACCTCTCACTATATAACTGATGTCACTGGTCTGCCTTCATTATCTCTTTGTACATAACATTTATGCCACAGCGGCGTATACAGGGTACGTTTCATGTGGACGCCTGAGTAAGCAAACGGTTTGTGGCTACCTTAAGGCCCCTAATGTGTCCAGGTCGATGCCATGGTGCCGGCTCCGGGGGGGGGGGGGGATCGTAAGCTTGTAAGTTTTCAACGATGTTGATGTGAACATTCGACCCTCCTGATCGCATTTTCCTAACACTTAAATTTATGTTTGTTACGCAGCGATATTCGAGGTATGTTCTGTTTTGGTATAAAATGTGGACAAACACTCAAACATAGGAAAGGATCTGTCAAATTTCGTTGT
>NW_026930094.1:0-10859 GCF_032062105.1 Saccostrea cuccullata
AGTAAGTAATAAGTAAGTAAATCGTTTATTATATAGTGGCATGTGTTACAATACAATGAGAATTGAGAAACATTCAATACATTTATTATTTAAACATCCGGACCTATATGCTATTTACTTTTACCAAAATAATTGAAAAATATGCACTATTATTGTGCCCGGTTTTACTCTAAAATACACGAAAACCCAGGAGCTTCCGGGGGCTTCGCCCCCTGGGCCCCCACCTATATGCTATATACTTTTAACAAAAATAAATTGAAAAATATGCACTGGTTAATATGTGCCTGGTTTTACTCTAAAATACACAAAAACCCAGAAGCTTCCGGGGGCTTGCCCCCTGGGCCACCACCTATATGCTATATACTTTTAACAAAAATAATTGAAAAATATGCACTATTATTGTGCCTGATCTTACTCTAAAATACACGAAAACCCAGGAGCTTCCGGGGGCTTCGCCCCCTAGGCCCCCATCAGGGCTTCGCCCTGGACCCACTGGGGGCCTTAAGGCGGCCCCCAGACCTCTTGCCTCAACAAAGTTATCCACCCCCCCCTAACCACAAATCCTGTATCCGCCCCTGTAGAAGTACCTAATATCGCGGAATATCCCATCTGCGCCATAGAGGTCTCTTATGTACAAAATTCCTGATTTAATCCAATTTTCAAGATAAATTGGTTTGTTTTTATGTGTAAAAAGTTTGTTTTTCCATATTCGTAAAGATAAAAATTCATCCGTGGATAGCTTTGGAAGATCTTTAATCATTTTACATTGAATGCACAGATTGATTCTTTGTAAAAGATGGGAATGTTTTTCAGCTCTTTGTAATCATTTATATTTGTTAAATTAGTTTTCAAAATGTATTCTAATGACAATGTTTCCCTATTAAAATGATAGTTTAAGAATGATACAAGACTAGAATTTGTATTTAGTAACCTTGGAATCCAAGATGCTTTGGATGCTTTGAGTTTAGATTCAATGTCTATAATGTTAATACCTCCTTGTTTTTCATCCCCAATAAGTGTATTTCTTTTTATACGGTCTTTACTATTCCATACGAAGTTAAAGATTAATTTATTTATTTGTTTAATACTTTCTCCGGGTGGATTGGGAAGAATGGTTGCATTATATTGCAATTTTGAAATACACAATGTATTAATTATTTCTTTTTTTCCAAAGATTGTTAATTTTCTCTTTTCCCAAGATTCTAGAATCTGTGCTATTTTATCTGTTTTATCTTGCCAATTTTTTTCCAAACATAATTTTTTATTGTGTCCTACAAATATCCCTAATGTTTTTACTGGATCGTTAGTCACTTTTATCCCTTCTATACTATTGTACGAATTTCTCAGTGGTCCTAGTAATAAACATTCTGATTTATTAATGTTAAGATTCGGTCCTGCAACTTTCGAAAAGTTTTGTACCACTTTAATTACATGTTTTACAGATTTTATATCTCTAAAAGGATTTGTAGAGTCGTCTGCATGTTGTAGCATCTTAATTTCATTATTATTTTCAATTTTAAAACCGTGTATATCATCCGAAGAGTTTATGCGTATAGCTAATATTTCAACTGTTATAATAGATAGTAAAGCAGATATTGGGCAGCCTTGTCGTATGCCTCTAGTCATATTACATGTTTTAGAAATAAATCCATTATTTTTTACTCTAAATTTGGGTTTTTTATATAATATTTTTATCCATTTTATAAAATTTGGTCCAAAATTCAGAGCTTTTAATGTTTCAAACATAAAAGACCATTCAATCTGGCGTTACATCCAATATATCTACCTTTTATATAAGCTGATTGGTCATTGTTAATGAGTTTTTAAATAACTGTTTGTAGTCTTCTAGCTAGAACAAATGCTAATATCTTATAGTCACAGTTAGTCAGACTTATAGGTCTATAATTTTTTAGAATAGATTTATCGCCTTTTTTATGAATGAGACTTATGATTGACAACTTTTGTGTCCCAGTTAACTCTTCAGCCTCAAATAATTTTAATAAAGCATCGTAATAGTATGTTTTTATATCATTCCAAAATAATTTATAAAACTCTACTGGTATCCCGTCTAACCCTGGTGATTTATTATTTTTCATATTTCTGATAGCTTCTTCACATTCTTTTAATGTGGGAATATCATCACAATAACTTTTTTCACTGACTGTCAATTTTGATGAGATGTCTGTTTTCGAAATATAGTTTGTGATTTCCTCCTTCTGAGGGTTTTTAGATGTATAAAGATTTTCATAAAAATTGCATGGTGATCCTAAAATTTCATTGTTTTTATATAACGTTTTTCCCTCGTCAGTTATTTTTTCAATTACATTATTACTTTGTTGCCGTTTATGTTCTAAATGCAAGAAATATGGTGTACATTTCTCACCATATTTGATCCAATTAGCTCTAGATCTGATGTATGCACCTTGTGTTTTTCTCTCATAAATCTCGTTTAATTCTTTTTCAAGTTTTTGCTTTTCTTGGTTATTTATTTCATGAAAAGGTCGATTTTCAATTTCTTTGATTTTTCTTTCTATCAATTGAACTTTTTGTTTTAAGCTGCTGCTTTTTTTCTTTGGGAAGTCTGTTGAAAATTCTTTTATTAAGTATTAAGTATTTCAAAGTTTCCCATCGCTCGTGTGGACAAAATATTTCTTTTAATTCAGAATCTTTATCTTTAAGAATTTTTCTGAGTTTAGAAGTGTAGTCTATATCTAATAAATTAGATGTGGTCATTTTCCAATATCCTGAACCTCTTTTATTTATGTTCAATATGAAATCTATTCTTAGTCCAAGATGATCACTCATCCTATTTTGTTTAACTTGTGGAGAATTTATCACAGTTAATGAATCAATGGAGAGGAAAAAGTTATCCGAGATCAAAATATAATCAATTCGACTACTTGGTATATGTTGTGCATTGCACCAAGTAAATCCAGATTTGTTTTCATTTAAATTTCTCTATGTATCAATCAAGTGAAGTTGTTTTATTAAGGAACAAAATTGATGTGTACTTGTGTCAAAAGAATTATTTTTTTCATCAAGTTTAGAAGATAGAAGAAGTTGAACATGTCATCGATAGTCGCCGTATGAATAGAGAGGAGAGTATTGATTTCATTTATTCTAATTTAACTGGATCAGCAAAAGAAGAAATAAAATACAGATCATATGAAGAAAGAAACAATCCAACTAAAGTTTTGCACATTTTGAGTGAGACATTCGGAAACAAAGAAGGAATAACAGTACTACAGAGAAACTTTGAGCGGAAACAGATGGAGGGAGAATCTTTACGGGAATATAGCTACGCATTGATGTACCTCTTAAAGAAAATAACAACGAAAAACACAGATGTTATTCCCAATCCTGATCTTACTCTTTGTGAACAATTTGCGCAAAATGTGATTGATATTTCATTACGCCGAGAATTGAAACGACTCATTCGACGACAACCGAAGATGCATTTTCTAGACTTCCGCGACGAGGCAATTTTATTCTCAGAAGAAGAAGAAAAACCCCGGACAAAGTGTTCAACAGAAAAGCATTCTACAGAAAAGTCAGTGACGGAATCTACTAAGTCGGCCGAGAAAACTACTCACGAAATTGACAAGTGCCTAGAACTCATTAAACGACAAGAACAAAGCATCGACAATCTAACGAAACTATTAGAACAACAGACTGTGTCAAAACCTACAGAGCAATACAGATCATCATATCCACAATTTGTGTCAAAATCTGAAGGGCAGTACCAATCATCATACCCTCCATTACGCCGCCGATGCTTCAACTGTAACAGCGAGAATCATCTCAGAAGAGATTGTCCACGCAACTATCAGCAGTCGGGAAAATACATCCTACTGATGAGCAGAGTCCGACATCAGTGGGAAATAAAGAGGACTCTAACTGTGTCAATCGTATTCTCAGTCCAAGCCCTACAGTCAATATAAAACTATTTGGCATAGAAATCAACTGTTTGTTAGACACTGGATCAATGGTGACAACGATTACGGAAAGTTTTTATAGAAATAACATTGAAACAATATGCAGAAACATTAAAAATGATGTAAAATTAGATCTAAAAGCAGCAAATGGAATTTCTATTCCTTATATAGGATACATAGAAGCGGACGTTGAGTGCATGGGAAATATTATAAAAGATCGCGGCATATTGATAATTAAGGATCCAGAAGATACAGTGACCAGAAATCGTAAACATAATATCCCAGGAATTCTAGGAATGAATATTATTGGACAGTGTAGAGACATTTTTTTTCAAAAGCATGGAAATTATTATCATGAAAAAGTGTCCGAAATATCCAAAAATTCAAAAGTGAAGTCAGCATTCCGAGTTTGTGATCAGGAAAATAGAAGTGTATATGGATTTGCAAAACTGTCTGCACGACATCCCGTTAGAATTTCCGGCAAATTCTGTTATTGTTATCAACGCGACTGGGCCACCGATACCTGGGAGTTACTCAGCCGTAGCAGAACCATTGTCCTATAGCGAACACCTGCAAGACAGCATTGTGATAGTTTGTCTCTGTTTATTTATTATAATTTGATTTTATCGGGACGATAAAATTCAAAGCAGGGAAGTATGTGGGCGGATTTATATATATTGAATATATTTATTAAAATTTTGCATTTTTACTACGTTTCTAAATACCTAATTGAACGATGTCTTTGAGAGTAAAATTACACTAGTTTGTGTGCGCAGGTGGATTGAGTTGGTGAGCATTTTCTTTGATTTACTATTGGTTAAGAATTTTCATTGGCTGTTTTCATAATGAACCATCAAATCAGATCGTTCCTTTTGTATTATAAGCTAGCCAAATCTAAATTCAAATCACTGCAGATCCGGCGCCCTGATTAGACACTTCCACCTCGCACAAGGTATTTTATTATATAATTATAACTTTAAATTACAATTTTTCTTAGTAAATGAATGACTAAGATTATCAGTAATAAAGTTTAATATGTATTTACTTGTCATACGTAATGCATTACTATGTATAAATTGTATATATTTACATGTACTTATATTTTTTTGTAGAATCACCTTATATGTTACGAAAATAAATATAGAAACCTACATCGACATCTTTATTTCACTTGGTCACATTATCAAGGTAAATGAAACGTTTTGACACTAGTAATCTTTGCTTCAATCGAATTCATTTCGTGTTAACTTTGTTGATCTTCTCGGTTGTCGGACAAAAACAAACAGGCAACGCAAAACGAAATCCTTATGCGTCAGTTAAAACACCTTTAACACTAGAAGAATTTCTTTCTAACTGGTTCTAGAGGAGAAAAATATACTAAGCAACGTTATGAGATTTGCAGGAACCAGTGCCGGATCCATTGTTGCTGCGCTTCTTGCAATGGGATGCGATGTGCAAAAAATTCAACAGTTAATGAAGACTAACTTTGATGATTTACTGAAAGGTATTAACATGGTATCCTATCTCAAGTTCTAAAAATATTTTGAAAATGGAGGAAAGTAAAATTCTAAAATTTAACCTAAATATTTGATAATGATCATATGACCAAATATATTATCGATGTAAATATTGATGTTGACGAGGCGCTCAGCAATGACAACATTTTTTCCGGCCCTTTTTCTATTGATCTAAACAGAACAAGTTAAATCCCTCTTAATCACGCTACGTCTCCTTATACAAAGCTTGCGGTATCTATATTTTTCACAACATCACTCTTTAATAGCTTTATGCTATTTTGATTTAGATTGTTGCTGTGGATTATGTACCTGTACGGGTGCTTGTTGCTGTGTTTTCTCCTGCTGCTGCTCTTGTTACCGAGGCTGTATGGGTCGCATTAGGTCCTACTTTCTCACATGTAGGTATCACCAATCTGCTATGCCAGTCGTGTTCGTGCAGAAAATCCTCATTTGGAATGTATACTGGGAAAAAATTCAAAACATGGATAGGAAATCGATTTAAGGAGCTTCGTTTCAATGAGACAGTAACGTTTAAGGAGGTGGGATGTTTAGTTTGTTAAAATTTTATTAAAAATTAAAGAAAACGATTAAATGTATGATATAATGGTGTTTTCTAACATTATATATTGCCAATGAGACACTGTTATTTGTTTTATTGGTCTTGTGTTTATCTCCTACTTTATTCGAACTCATGATTTACCCACGAGTAAATTCCAATTTGTTTTAAAAAATAATTGTAGTTGTATGAACATGAAAAAAAATATAAAGAGTTATGCGTAGTTGTGACAAACATCAGCACAAAGATATATAGGAATATCGTCATGTGAAGACAACACCGGAGATGGAGATCAGACAAACTGTCAGAATGTCTATGTCCATTCCAGGTACTAGTATTTGATAATTTAACGAATTATGATAGACTCTCTCAAGGGCCTATGCAACTTGAAATACTATTATGTACTCACTATATTTTTGCAATGTTTAATAATTTATATTTTTCATAATGTTAATTTAAATAGAAATGTAGCTCCAGTTGAAAATTCAAACACTAATGAAAACTCAGAGACAAACTGCCAAATTTTTAAATTTATGTTTCCCACTAAGATAAAAATATCTATATTAATCAAATTAATGTCAACCATGCGCGCTATCTTTAAATGATTATGGAAATACTGTACATATATTAAAGTGACGTATACGAGTAGGTCCAATGGGCAAGATGTAATGTATATACGTTAATATTGTATCTATTTGTTGTGGAAATCTATACACATGTAACTATAATAAAATATTTACTTACTTATTTACTATAAACTGGCTTCTTTTACTCATATTTCTCAGTGGTGTTTGAAGAAGTACGGATGATAAACGTTTGTTCTGGTAGGGAAGCAGCATATGTTGATGGAGGATTGCTGTGCAACTATCCAGTCTTCTGCTTTGATGGTAAACCTTTCATGTATTAATTTCATGATCCCGAAGATTTGGTGCCGAAATTAAAGCGTCTGCCTGTTTGTCCGCAAAAACTTAAACCATGGTCATCACCTTTGATTTGTTGGAGCATTGGCTTTCATATTCTACATGTATTTGTTATGACAAGATCTTTCTTTGTACCAATATATTAACCTCTTTACCTAGAAATCTGAACCGTTTTTGGACAATTTTCTCCACTTTTCACATTGACATTCAATTTGGAACGGTTGGTGGTTGAGCTTAATTCCATACATCGCATGTGTATTTCTTTTGTGGCAAGGCCTTTCCTTGAGTGTGAATATTTTTTAGCTCACCTGAGCTAAAAGCTCAAGTGAGCCTTTCTGATCACCCGTTGTCCGTGGTCCGTCCGTCCGTCTAGCTGTCTGTCTGTCTGTCCCTCCGTCTGTAAATTTTTAACATTTTCAACCTCTTCTCAAGAAAAACTAGGCCAATTTTTAACCAAACTTAGTACAAAGCATCCTATGGTAAAGGGAAATCTAAATTGTAAAAACCAAAGGCCAAGTCCCCTTCCAAGGGGAGATAATTACGAAAATACAAAAATAGGGTGGGGTCATTAAGAAATCTTCTTCTCAAGAACCACTGGGCCAGAAAAGCTGAATCTTACGTGGAAGCATCCTGGGGTAGTGTAGATTTTAAAATGTTCAAATCATGACCCCCGGGGGTAGGGTGGGGCCACTATAGGGAATCAAAGATTTACATGGAAAAATATAGGAAAAAACTTTTTTAAAAATTTCTTCTCAAGAACCACTGGGATAGAAAAGCTGAAACTTATGTCGAAGCACCTAAGGGTAGTGTAAATTCTAAATTGTTAAAATCATGACCCCCGGGGGTAGGGCGGGGCCACAATAGGGAATCCAAGTTTATATAGAAATATTTAGGGAAAAACTTCTAAATCTTCTCAAGAACCACTGGGCCAGAAAAACTGAAATTTATGTTATGTGAAAGCATCCTGGGGTTTTGTAGATTCTAAATTGTTAAAATCATGACCCCCGGGGGTAGGGCGGGCCACAATAGGGAATCCAAGTTTTACATAGAAATATATAGGGAAATATTTTTAGAAATCTTCTTCTCAAGAATCACTAGGCCAAAAAAGTTGAAACTTATATGCAAACATGCTGGAATACATCGTCGGAAACCCACGGGTGATCTCGTCTTTACTTATCACCCGTGAGCAAACTCGCCGAAAAATCGTCGTATGTAATTAAATATGCATGGGTCATTTGATTGGCCGCATTACAGAGTCGCGATGCGTAACAACGAATCACAGTTCACGTTACGTATGCAAGTTCGGCATTGCCAAAAACTTGAAAAACTCATTCCGTAGTTAACATAGCTGATAAATCCACTCACCGGTGCATTTTGCAATTAGAAAGAGGTACTCCTACATAATATCTGACGGATATTAATGTCGGTGACCTGTACGAATTGATTTTCATTGTTTTAAATCAAACTTCGCACGTTTTAACGAGCGTCAAAATATTTACCATAAATAGCAAAGTAATAAACGTATTTTTCAAAATTGAAGAGTTCCAACTTTCTGATTGGTTGACTAAATACAACAAATTAGCATATTTTACGGCGATATTTCGGCGAGTTTGCCCACGGGTTATAAGTAAAGACGAGATCACTCGTGGGTTTCCGACGATGGCTGGAATAATGTAAATTCTAAATTGTTCAAATCATGACCCCTAGGGGTAGGGCGGGCCACGATAGGGAATCCAAGTTTTACATAAAAATATATAGGAAAAATTTTAATAAACTTCTTCTCAAGAACTATGTACTGGGCCAGAAAAAGCTGAAACTTATGTGGAAACATCCTGGGATAGTGTAGATTCTAAAATGTTTAAATCATGACCCCTAGGGGTAGGGCGGGGCTGCAATAGGGAATCCAAGTTTTACATAGAAATATATAGGAAAAAACCTTAAAATTGTATACAAATCACTTACCCTATATTCCATTGACGTGGTCAGAAGGACACGAAGGAGCGTAAAATCATATAAAATCCAAATTCATCTTTGAAACCAAACACTTCACGTTTCAATCACACGAACCAGTCCGACCGATTCCTAAGCTGACTTACATATGAATGATTTTTGAAAACTATGGTACAAGTCATTTACCCCATATCACACTGTTGATTATGTGTAGATACCCGATGGGCGTGGTCATAATGACAACTCGGGAGCTACGCTCCCTCGTGTCATTATGACCACGCCCATCGGGTATCTACACATAACCAACAGTATGATATGGGGTAACTACTACTTATATCATGATGCGGAGGTGATCCTTTTCCTTCTTTTTTCACTACTATGAATGTATATTGTTTATAGGGAGAATCTGTAAAGCTTACAGTATAAAAAATTGAAAGCTTGTTCATATTTATTTTAATTTACTTGGTGTTTTCGATGAAGCTAAAACCATTTATCAATACTTTTCATTATATTCCCCAAATGAAAAGTGGAAGAGTACTAATATATCGTGATCAGAATATCCGTCCGTCCGTCTGTCTGTCAGTCTGTCTGTAGGTTCGTCCGTTCGTCTGTTAAGCTTTTGGGGTACTTCCTTATACCACTGAATGAAATTTAATGATACTTTCACACATGTCTTTGGGCACCCCCTACTTTAACTTATTGATCTGACACCTATTTCGGGTCTCCAAGAGGAAAACATGGGCTTTGCCATTATAATCATATGGGAGGCTGGGGTATCATTTAGTGAGTTCAGTGCGCACAGTAAAGAAATCAACACATTCTATTCTTTTTATACCCATTACCTTCATCTCTCTCTTTCTCTCTCTCTCCATCTCTCTCTCTCTCTCTCTCTCTCTCTCCATCTCTCTCTCTCTCTCTAATTAGGCATTAAGATGTTTTTCGTAAAAATATGTTTATAATGAATTCAAATTGTTTTCCAGAGGAACTGAGGAGTTATATATAGACATGCATATGACACTCAGTCATGTAATTACAATTCAGTGTACCAGCACATATTTAAATTTTTTTGACGACAAACTACAATTGATGTGATTTATGAGAGGATCCCCCTTCAAACTCACACAGTTTACACGTAAGGACCTGGCAATATTACATTAATTACTCGACCTGTAATAACTTTTTATCGAATAGATTAATCAACCAATTTGTGTTTTTCTAGGCGTGTCTGAATACCCTCATCAAAGTAAAAATAAAAATTCGCTGAAATTAGCACGTTTTAAGAAATGTATTATTTTTATAGGCCAACAAGTTATATGACATTTTTTTTTTAAATGTGCAAACTTCATTGATTTTTAGCTCACCTGAGATTTTCTGATCACCCGATGTCCGTCACCCGTCCGTCCGCCCGTCTCCGACTCTGTAAACTTTTGACATTTTCAGTCAACTTCTCAAGAACCACTGGGCAAAGTTTAACCAAACTTGGTACAAAGCATTCTGAGTTGAAGGGGAGTTTAAATTGTTAAAATGAAGGGCCAAGTCTCCTTACAAGGGGAGATAATCAAGAAAAGACAAAAAAGGGTGGATCATTAAAAAAAATCTTCTCAAAAAAAATCTTCTCAAGAACCACTGGGTCAGAAAAGCTGAAACTTATGTGGAAGCATCCCGGGGTAGTGTAGACTTTAAATTGTAAAAATCATGAATCACGGGGGTGGTGCGGAGCCACAATAGGGAATCCAAGTTTTACATACAAATATAAAGGAAAAATCTTTTAAAATTTTCTTCTCAAAAACCGACTAGGCCAGGAAAGTTGAAACTTATGTATAAGCATCCTTGGTAAATGTAGATTTTAAATTGTTAAAATCCTGACCCCCCCCCCCCCGGGGGTAGGGCGGGACCACAATAGGGAATCCAAGTTTTACACTGAAATATATAGGAAAAAAATCTTTAAAAATCTTCTTCTCAAAAACCACTGAGCCAGAAA
>NW_026930095.1:0-10916 GCF_032062105.1 Saccostrea cuccullata
AATGTATAGGATTCCTTAAACATCTGCAAAACAGAAATGGAGAGGTAACAGTCTTGTTACAGTGTATGCTGTAAGTTCTCTTCCACCGCCTCTAGTTATCAGTATAAAATCGATTGAATTTACCTGGTAAATACTAGGAAGAGACATTGAACAAAACTGCTTCCTTAGTTCTAACAAGTGATAAACAGCATCTTTCTTCATTTCAATGACATCTCTGTGTTCGCTGGTCTCCTTCAAACCGTACATATCATTATAATGGTACATTATGTTGTAATTCTTAAAAACGACTTTAATCTTTTTACTCTAAGATGTTTTGTTGAATCATTGAATACATACATCTCTCTGGTCTTGGCAATATGACATAATCTTTGTTGTCCATGTTTGTAAGTCTTCAAGCTGTTTTACGTTTTTCTCTTTACAAAAGCGGTATGCCATCTAGCAAAAGAAAAGTTATCTTCATAAACAACATCCTAAAATATATGCTACATGAAAAATAACTTGCAAAAAACAAACACGCAAAAACACATAAGAACTGAGACAGACTAATGGTACCCACTTGAATACAGTTACACAGTTTTGTTATTCTTTCCTTTTCATCTTCTAGCTCCGACTGTAAACTTTCAAATAACTGGGTGGATTCGTTGTCGTGTGACTGCAAAAATGTTTCCCCAATTTTAGTGGGGCGATTGGAATCACTGAGGTCAGTATAATTGGGATTACCTGTTGCCACTCTCTAATGGCAACTTGGCTTAGCCTAAATGGACATACGGGGATTTATACTATGTATGATTATTTTTTTTCAGTCTATATTCTGAATCTATATATTGACTATTATTGTATGATCTTAAAGCTACATATATACGTATAAATTGAGATAACCTCGTTGAAAGCTCCTCGATTTCTTTTGATTTTAATTCATTTTGCATTCTCAGCTGTTCACATTTCTCGCGTAACTCATCCATTTCATTTTCATATCGTCGGCTCTGTAGCGGAAAAAATAACTTGATTTCATTGAACCATGCACACTCTCGCTGACTTCAGAACAAAGCAAATAAATCTCTTAATAAACAGAGAATAGAAACAATGTCATTAAGATGCTTACCTTTTGTTCTTCACTCCGGCTAAGGAGCTCCGATGAATGGAGAAGAGACCCATACTGGCACCAGGTAGCCTGACTTCCCTGTAAATTCCTCTGCACTGCTTCCTTTATTGTTACATACAGAGCCCTATCCATGTATTCAATATTATCAAGAAATTTCTGAGCAGCTACATCACCATTTAAAACCCAAAGCTCTTTCTCTCTTGCCTAAAACACGTATTGAAACAACAATTTCTTTTCATTTTTTTTTGTTTATCCGATTCAAATGTCTAAATTGACAATTAAGTTCTTAATAAATGTTAACAGTCACATTCATGTCTAAAGTCATTATGCAGTTGTAAATTGCTGAAAGAGTGGCACACAGTAGAAAAAACTTTTGTATCGACCTCAATTATTAAGAATTATCATAACTTGATTACATGATATCATGATTAGGCTTACCAAATCTGGATCACGTCTCATTTGTTCTTGTCTCTGAAGGAGATCTAAGTACTCGGCTTCTGCAGCTTTCCATGTTTCTGAATCCATACAAGATTTCATATTTTGCAAAACATGGGGAATAAAATTGTCTGCTTGTTTAATATGAGGATCCTTGAGGAAAAAAAAATAAAGAAATGAAGTTATCAATCTTTTTTTCTCGTATTGGAGATTGAAAAAAAAATAAATTAACAGAAATATGTTATGATTTCCTTTCGCCATACCGATGTTTTTGAAGATTTTTTTTGTTTATTATACACTTCCACTAGAAAAACATAGGTCGGCCAAACTTTGGTCAAATCGAACATTGTCCCTGCACTACACAAGAAGTCATATAAAGGAAGGCATGCTTGCTTTTGATCATCACTGAGGCATGCTGGGTAATTTTCGTCATTTTCTTCGTAAAAGGATTTGAGATACTCATGCTGTCATGAAAATATTTTTAAACAAGAATCTAAATTGCATATACCATTATATGAAATTTACTCTACATACACTTTAATACTATTTTTTCAAAATAAATGATAAAAAACAGTGCAATAATATCATAATTTCATACCATATATTATAATATTATAATATCATATAATTTCTTTAATTACCGTTTCAAAATCTCTCTTGCCAGGTAATTCGCATGATCATAAAGTATTTTGTACTTTTTATACGCTTTGTTATGGTGCTCCGCGTCGATATGTTTCCCAAATCTCTTGAAAACCTCAGCAATTGTCTGGACAGACCACTTTCATCAAGAAATAAAAAAAAATCGAGTCGATTTTTTCAATACTAGTATACCAAATAATATTGAGAAAATTATAATAAAGGATTATAAAATTTAATGTTGTACCCATGATCAAAAATCTCGAGTCGATTATTCGTTATACTGTTTCTTGATACCACTTGATTACAATTATTTGATAAATGTTTTAGAAATTAATCTTTTACGCAAACTAAGTATTATATGATTTAAATGGATGCATATTCATAATAGGTATTATGTGATTTAAAATAAACAAAAAAACAATCTCACCCATATATATATACTTACCTGTTTCTATCCGCCATGTTAAATTATTATCGTACTTTCATATTATATTGTATTTGCGCGTCATCTCTAGAGATAACATTAAGGATAAAGTAAAGTACACAAGTTGATATCACAATGGCGTTTAAATTGTTACTGAACAGACATTTTTTTTTTGATTATAATGAGTTCAAAATAGATTTATCAACTGGTTTACAGTAAAGTGTCACTTCATTTTGTACAGAATAATCCTCACTGAGTTATATGCCACTTAAAGGAGAAGTTTAAAAAAAAATTAAAATCACATTAACAAACAAATAACGAAGCTTCTTTTCATTTCAATATTCACAACCAGTCCAAAAACTTTAAATGGTTTTCAAATAAGCAAGTGTACACGTTTACAGACTATCCATTTTGTCTTTTTCAATCAATACGAAAAATGCTTTCTGATATCCCTAGAAAATTTGAAAATAGATCAGATTGCTTCAGGAAAATATACGCCGTATTGGGTGACTTTGCCACACCATTTGAGGAAAATAAGGGGGGAAACTAATAACAAATCTGTTCAAAGACAGGCAGACGTCGAATCAAAATATTAATCAAATTTAAATTTGCATTTTTGTATTAAAAAAACTTATAAATGAGCATTTTTGTATTTAAAAAGATTACATATATAAAGATACTAGTATAACCAGTGAAATTGCCCTTTAGTATTACACACTTTATTTTTTTCTACATCTTAAAGAATTAAATATAACTTTCATAGATTCTAAAACATTGTAATTACAAGAACAATGAGTAAAATTAATTTATTTATAATAAAGGAGTGGTTAAAACAAACACGATACAACGAACAATAATATATTTACTGACGAAAACTTAATATGTAAAGTTTAAACTATTCTTGCACTTTAAAAAATCACACTGAGTACAATTCAAATTCTGTTGGATTGAACACATTCTGGAGTCAAGAGATGAATCACTCGGACGGAAATATCTCCTTGAAATATTTGACTTGCAAATAAAATAATATGAAAATATAAAAAAAAATAATCAATATCCTTGTTGATTTTCAGATATTTGTACTTAAAAATGTTAAATACTTGTCGCACATATTATTATTTGCTTTTAAAGTACTTATAATGACAACAACAACAAAAAAAACAATCAGAAAATATGATTTTTCTCTGGCATCAAAAAGCCAAAACGAATTGAATTCATATCAGTATGAAAGGAGGGGAAATATGGTCCAGTTTTTACATGTACTTCACAAAATTTGTACACATTGTATTACTGGTAGCCTATTACTGAGGAAGAGTAAAGCCTTTTGACACAATTGGTCCACCATTATACAGATGTAAAGCCGGCCATACACAAAGGAGCACAACATTGCCTTTCTTGCTATAGTGTTTGAATGATTTCTCGTCGATCTTGTCTCCGTTTTTTGCAAAATTTAGGGCCATCGGCGGATCCTGTAGGACCATGTTCCACGTGAGTTCTACCAGAATGTCCAGATAATCAGTAAGTCTTTTATCACGTGTGTAGCTCTCCTTTTGTTTTCTGAACGCCTAGATAAGTAAGTAAAAGTCGAGCTTTGTAAGCCTTAATTTGTTCATTTTATCAAAAACGCTTGGAATTGGTGGGAAAAAAGAAAATATAGGGAAAGTTTGTAAAAAATATATGTTAAAAATATAATTGCTTATGTTATCTGTTTTACTGAGTTCTATTATTTGTAAACAAAATTGTTTTATCTACTAAAAGACACGCATGCATGTATACAATGTATCCAGTATATTTACCATTTTAAGGCATTTGACTGACTGTTCTCCATTTTTTTTCAAAAGGTCATTAAAAATAGCATTTGACCCTGTTAATTGGACATCTTTCGGTTCTTCTGTAATCGACAGTGATGACTGAAAGGGTTTAAAAACCCAAAATTTTCATACCGTAGAGCAACTTTAGTTTAGCAAAAAAAGATATTTATCTGTATTATACATATACATGTACTTTTAATAATTTTTTTTAATTAATTTAAGTTACTTTAAAAGCTATACATAGGACCTACTTGCAACGGGTTTCTGATCACCTCGGCTGTTCTTTTCATCAACTCGTTTCTCATTTTATCTTTAGTCTCATCAGAAAATTTGTAGCATTCCTACAATATTAAGAAGTATTTTATTCTGTATTCCACATCCAGTTCAAAATTGTTCCAAAAAAACAAAATGCAAAAATAATAAGTAAGTGTGTGTGTCACCTGTGGTATCCAACACCTCTTTTCTTGAGAGAAGTGGTTATTATTTTGCCTATCCGCGTAAGCAAATGCATGTCCAAAAAAGAGATTATCCAGTACCCAGAATAATACCGGAACTAGAAATTATGTTTAGAATGGATGTTACATTTAAAAGCATCACGTTCCACTAGATTCTTTCTAGACCATTAAAAATTATTTTATTCGAACTTTTAGATATGTGACTATTTGGTTGTAAGAGATATATAGTCTTATAGTTCTTGTGAAAATAAATTTCTTCCTACAAAGACAATAAGTGAACAATGGCCATAATGATCCCCGAGTCCTTGAATCTCTCAACAAAAATCACAACAAAGAATTGAATATTTCTTGTAACTTTCATTTTCTAATCATCGTGTGCTTCTCATTTTAGCACTGCTGCGAGCAAATAAGTATTAGAAAAATAATGTACCCGGACTAAATTAGCTAGCTCTGTGACTACAGTCTCTTCTGTCTTTCCTCCTACTTTTAATGCTTCAAAGGCTTCTGACCATTGGTCATCATACACTAAGGCAAACTTTTCTCCAATTTTAGTTGGCCTATTTTATCACTAGGTCAGCTATATTTGGGTTTCCTTGCGTTAATTGCTGACTGGCATATCTGCTCAATCTGCAGAAAAATAATGCCATTTAAAAGCCAAATAAAAGAGTATCTTAACAACCAAATACAATATAAGTTTAAAAATCATAAGAAATAATATGTCCTTTTAACTTTTCCCTAAATCTTTGAAGGATGTTTAATACCTTGTTGTCAGTTCCTCAATTTGTTGCTTTTGTTGGTTTACAGATTCCTTTAGCTTTTCATTTTCTTCCATTAATTTGTTGTTTAGGATCTCATTGGTGGACGGTGGTTTTTTTGTTGTACCTCACTATTCTCGATTGTCTGACTCCTAACATTTTGTCTTGATCCCTTATTATAAGCATAACTTTGGCTAGGGCTTTGTCTCTAAATGAAATTCTCAACAAATTTAATTGTAATAAATGTCTTCCAAAAATGTTACGGTAGGTAGTGGTAGGCGTTCGTTTCGTGATCAAGATGCCTGGGTTCGATTCTAGTTAACTGCACCGGTCAAACATAAGACGTAAGCTAGGTATTGAATGTTTCTTCCCAAGCACCCAAAGATGTAAAAGTTATGAAATTGAGATTGTATGTTGTTTTACGCCTCATTCGAGAATATTTAATTCACATACAGACATCACCAAATACCGGTGAAGGGATTCCAAGTTTTGACCTCTACTTAGCACTTACATGTACACGGCCATTGAGCAGTGAGAGATCTTTATCGTGCCAACGTCTACCGTGACATGGGACTCGTTTTTAAGGTCTAATCCGAAGAACCAGCAACTATCACTTCAACATGCCGAGCACATGGCGAAGGAACAGTTGCAACTCATTATTTATCGTCATTGGTCATTCACAGCCGAGATTCCATATCAAAACATTCCGAATACGGAGCGAGGGTTTTTACGAACTGACTTACCGTGACTGTTGTCAGGGTGGGTGTTGGCATGATAAAGATCACTCACAGTCTTCATGGCAGTAGAGTGCCGAGTAAGGGTCAAAATTTGAAGCCCTTTATCGGTATATGGTGACGTCTCTATGTGAGTGAAATTTTCTCGAATGGTACGTAAAACAACATGTACCATTTCAATCTCATAACCAAAGGCTATTGACTTTTACATCTATGGCGGGTGCTTGGGAAGGAACAGTTTAAGTACCTATGCTTACGTCATACGTTTGACGTACCTGGAATTGAACCAGGCGTTTTGATTACGAAGCAAATGCACTACCACTATACTACAAAAACCGTAACATATTTTTGGAAGATATAGTGTCTATACATTATATAGAAATTATTAATGAAAAACTCGACGGATCTTTACACCACATTCTGAGTACTTGTATGTGGGTACTTGTATGTGGAGTCAAATCTATTTTTAATCAAAATAGGTTTGCAGATAACCAGTCACAATGTGTTCCATTTTTAATTTTATATACCGTATTTGGTGATTGGAAACTGGATATTCTTGATTGTCCTTGGATGGGCTTGTCGTTGATAGCTGTAAATGATTGATTTCGTTTTTTTTCAATGCACATGTACAGTGTAGCGATTGTAGCAGAAGATTGCAATTATTAAATAAATTAAATGTAAAATGCAAAGAAAAAAAGTATTGTTCAATCTTAATTAAATCCTGTAAAGAATACTAATTTGGAAGAAAGCAAACTAAAAAAAATAAAAAAACAACCCCCCCCCCCAAAAAAAAAAACCCACCCACACCCACACACCCTTAGACACACAGAGAGACCTTGAAAAAAATTCACGAAAGAATTTTTAATTTGCCAGGGAATAAATGGAACTCAATTTCATGCAGTTGAAAACAAGACATAAAATATCAAGGTAATATATTTCAAAAGAAAAAAATACATACCTTACCAGCGTTTGTTGATGGTTTTCTTTGATTTCCAGACTTCATAACAGTTTTGTTATTCTATATATTTACAATATTTGCTTTTAATGATAGATTTTTAGTTATTATATGAGGAAATTAAGTAATTCATGCTTTTTCTCTATCAATGGTCATCTTGGTTCTAATGTATAAATTTTGAATTATCATACTTTATACCTTTACTGAATCCAAAAACATAATATTTTTCAAAGAAACAGTGCAGGGGTAAAGAAATGCTCCATGAAATAATAAACAATTCAATGATTAATAATATATAAAAGCAAAAGAAATTTAAAAATTTCAATTCAATTAACACCTTTGGACAAAATAACCTTACCTTGGTAGCAGACGATTCTCTTTTATGATTTCGACATTCCAATAAGAAGACATAATTTTTCCATACGTTACTGTCTGCACTTTTTTGAGTTGCCAAAAATCTGCACAGATCATCTGAGTCTTTGGTTACCTCTGGCCTTGAATATGAAGTCTTTCTATCTATATCACTCTTGATTTTTGTGTACTGTTGAAATATATATTCAAAACAATTTTTAAAACTACATCAGCGGTATGTAGTGAAAACTCTTAAAACTTAGCAGTTGCTCTTATTCATGAAATATATAACAATATGTCCTGTAAAAAAAACAATAAAGAAAGAATACATTTTTGTTCTCTGTTATAGATGTGTATAATGTTGAAATCATATGTATTCATTTGGGTATTTTCTGAAGGACAAAATAAAAAAAAAATCAAATTTATGAAAAAGTGCACTATCTTATTCTCTGACTTGAATAGTACTTACAAGAGGTGAATTGTTTGCCTGCAGCCAGTCAGCGTCCTTCTTAAGCTGGGTTAATATGGCTTCAGCTCTTCCTATTCGAGATGAATCAGCACTGGTCCCTTTTTTCGCTTCATTCAAGATGGCTTTTATCGTTCTACCTTTCATTGACATGTTAACCTGAATCAAATAGAAGTGTCTATACACGTTTATTTATCAATAAGTACAATTTTTACGGACACATTTGATACACTTTTTTACAAGTGTATTTATGTGTTTTAAATTTCATTATTATACATGCAGCTTGCTTATAAATGTGTCTTACACCAACTTTAAAATAGATTATAAATATGAATCGAATTAATAAAAATACATCTAATTTACATTACCATTTAAAACTGTGTATTCTATAAAGTTACAATGCTCTCCCGAGAAGGTACATATACGTTAGGTTTGTCAGAGACATATAATAGTCTACTACGTACGTCTCTGGACCCCCAGCCCGAACGCCATTTGTAAATAAAACCAAACCGAAAGTAGATAGTTGGCCTTTATAAGGCAGTGATAAAAAGTAAAGCATTAAATTTATTACCATGCACATTTTGACAACTTAGGAAAAGGTAATTTTTTTTTATTTTGCTTGCATTTTTTATTTTCCCCCAAACGAATTTGGGGGAAACTTTTTTTTTACTCTGTTTCTTATTATTATTATGTTCCCCAAACAAGTTTGGGAACTTTTTTTTTACTTTTTTTCTGAATTTTCTTCTCCGGTATTTTTTTTGTCCGCGAGTGTTCTCGTAAACTACTCATCCGATCTAGGTGAAACCTTTTTAGGGTCACTAGGTATGTTTGTAGATGTGCGGAACGAAGGTCATTTTGCGCGCACGTGCGTGCATGTGCGCGCACGTGTAACCGTGAAATAAAAAAGATAGATATAGCCGTAACCTTTTAAATTTTTGATGAAATGCTTTGAAACTCATAATATAAGGATATAATAGTAGTATAGACATGATGACATGGTCAAAACAGCAAGATCTCACGCGCATGAACGTGCGCTTCGTTCCATTTGGGTTTGAAACAAAAGTCTTTATATCTTTTTTGTTTTCTGACAAAATCCTTTAAAATTTTGAAAATAGTGATACATTATGAAGATCTACAGCATGATATATAAGAATAATCATGAACGCAAGCACATGCACGTTAGCTGCAATCTGATTGGCAAAAATTTTAAATGCCTATAATTTTTTAGTTCTCAATAATAAAGGGTGAAATTTCGAATATGAATAGATATAATGAATGCCTACATTATTCTACCATCAATAGTAAATGCAAGGACGTCATGCACATCCCCACACACAATGCGTTAAACGACAGTATACTTAAGTCTTTTGATGTTCATGCAGAATTAAAATTTATAAATGTAAAAACATGTAACATACTGAAGCAGATCTTTTTACCCTTGACCTTGATACTTAGGTCAAGGTCACTAGTAATCTGAATAAAATGTTAATATTAGCTATTTACCAAAATGACCTTGACCTATGAACTTGAAATCGACCTTAACCTTTGACCTTAACCCAAGGGTAGAAAGCCCCCCCCCCCCCTCACACAAAGTAGAGAATCGCTGTAAAGCTCAAATTACACCTCGGACCCACATAACATTTCAAGGAAACTGCAGAAAAAGCTCGAGGAAAATATTAAAATATTTGATGTTAGTTTCCAAAGTATATAGAAATTATTAATTTAATTAATTACAAATCCTGTCGTGTTTGAAATTAAAGTACAGATGAACAAAGTTGGTATATAAGCCTTCCTTGTTTACATGTATTTACTCGGTTTCAACAGCATTCAATTCTACTGATTTGAAACAATATTTTGATACCAAGCATCCTTTGTTTATTTAACCTTTGAAATTTAATTGATTTTTTTTTTTAGAATTACGCAATCCCCAGAAATTCAAAATCAATATACATGTACGCTCCTTCGTAAAAAAAAAATCAGGTATTTGCATTCATGAACAATATTAATATGAAGGTCTTAAAGAATATTGGTCACATTAGCTGATACGAATGTCTTTATAAATATCTATTGTAAACCCCAGAAAGTAGCCACCAGGCTGAAGCTAGCAGCCAATAACAGCAGCCACTAAGGCGTAGAAGCTAGCAGCCAATAAGGAAATTCATCAAAGAACTGAGAGTACTCAGACACAGTACTGTTTTTAATACGTTATTTTAGATAATTAATGGTTAATGATTAAAAAATTTAAAGCAACAATTAATTACATAATAAATCAGATACTCAGAGGCAGTAAGGCTCACCTGAACAATTTTTTTTTTTTTTAAAAACCCAAAAATAAGAAATAAATTACTTTATAATTTTTATCCAATTGAACAAACAAGCACTAGGAAATGGAAGCCTTCAAAAAGAATCCCTTTTCAGCTCCTTCAGGGACCTCAAGATAATACAGGGCCAATAAGCTAACCTTTAATTTGATTAATATATAACGATTGTAAACAGAAATATGGCACAAGTATAAACTAGGTTGAAGTATATTTCGAAAATTATTCTGGGACAACTTAATGAATCTATAAAACTGTAAATTACTACTATCATAATAAGTGGTGGTGGTGCCACCAAGTGGTTCCAAAAGCATTTTTTATATAACAGGCAGGTAGAATACCCATGATTTATAAAGTGATCAAAATTACTAGCCCAAGGATGATTATTTCCTGCTATCAGAAGGGGCTTTAATTTTCCCCCAGGTGGTGCCAAGTGTATGGGTCAATTTCAACCAATCATTTGTCATCAAT
>NW_026930096.1:0-11067 GCF_032062105.1 Saccostrea cuccullata
GCTGTTCGGGCGTTTACGGAATTTGTTCATATTTTATTACATTTATCTCCGAATTCTTCCGAATTATGCTAATGAGGTTAGGAGGTGTGATTAGGTATACCTGAAAATACTGACAACAAACTCTCTAATACTGAATATAGAATACTAAGACAAAAAAGTTTCAAATAATACATGACTTTGTCAGACAAAATCTAAACTTTTCCTACAAGAATTTGAAAATGAGATATGACCACCAAAGTAATGCCCACGTTAATAACAAAGGGATACCATGTGTTTATATAGCCCTACTAGAACCAAAGGGGGATACCCAAAACTCCAGAGATCCTCGGTTAGTCCTTACACTGTTACACTTACACTGAAATAAAATTGTTTTTAATCATCGCTTCTGTATTTCTGTTTGAAGAAATCTATATTTCCAAATTACCATTTGATAAATTGAATAAATATATAAATTTATAGAAATGTATTTTGACCTGTACATATTTACTTAGAGTTTTATACCTTTTATTTCCAGAATATCTCTATGTACCAGTGCGCGGGTTCGAATTCCACTGTGGGACGTGGAAACTGGCTATTCAGATGAGACCGTATAAACCGAGGTACTGTGTCGCAGTAGGTGCTGAAACGAAAAAGATTCCTCCCTGCTCAATGGCCCTGAGTGCCGAGTATAGGAAAAATTTTGCAGCTCTCAATCGGCAAGTGGTGGCGTCTCCATATGAGTGAAAAATTCTCGAGAGGGACGTCAAACATTATACAATCAATCTACATGTACGTACCAGTGTGGTATCTGTACGGACTTGGAGTTTGAGAAGCGGTTCCAATTTGAACGGCACATATTGGAAAGACACATTAGCTTTGAGTACGGATGTAGTCTATGCAAGGATGTCTTCATTAGGCTTGACAACCATATAAGCAAATGCAAGGAGGCCACGTTCATACTAGTAAGCATAAAAACTGGTACCTGTACTTCAGAGAAGAAAGGGTTTGATGAATTTAAGAAAACTTGTCCATTCTGGTCGACAGGGTCCCCAGAATGATTGCTATCACTCCTCAAGCCAAGATGAAAAGATCAAAGGAAAACCGCGTGAGAGAGATCCCACCTTATGAACAAACCAGCCATTTCCGTCACACGCTCTGTGACCAATCAAACATCAGCACACTCTACGACCTTTCCATCATCTGCACCAGCTGCAACCATTCCATCATCTGTTCCATCGAACTTACTGCCTGTCAAAGACACTCGTCATGTCACTACCAAACTCTCCTCTAGAACATCAGCATCTTCATCATCCTCATCATCATGCGAGTCTTCAGCAGCCTTGCCTGTGCATGTGAATCCTGCAGAACTCGACTTCTTCCCGGATGGCTTCTTCACTCAGTACACTGTCAACAGTCCTGAAGCCCCGGCCTATTCCCCAACACCCAAGAATATAATTACTCAAGGGTATGGCCCAGTCCCAGAAACAACGGATTTATCTGAATGTTGGTGGGACGGAGTTTGACACAAGTTCTTCTACCGTGCAGGCCAACCAAAGCTCCCTTTTGGCCAGGATGCTCCTTTCATTTTCTCCCTTGAAATCAGGATAACACCTACATTTATTTCATTGGCCGTGACCACAAACTATTCGTCTTTCTTTTTAAGTATCTGCGACTTAATTGTCTACTTTCGAATCTTTACCTTCTGATTTGCCTACAGAGAGAAGCACAATTCTTCCGACTCTAAGAGTTTGAGGACCTACTTCAAAAGAAAACTGCAGATATTAGTAGACAATAACTGATGATATTTTGTTTTTATGATGTGATCTTACACATCCTTCAGTAGCGTGATGAAGATGTTATTCTATTTTGTTATTTCTAATAATCTTCTTTACCTGTTGAAAGTATATATTGTACGTAATTCTTATTGTTCCATTGTTATGATTAATATATATTGCATACGTACCATGATCATACTTTCCCTTTACATACCAACAGTTTCAATAAATTCCATGTTTTCATCCATTCAAGCATTCTAATTTGTGTCCACTGGAGGGCAAATGTTCTGAAAGAATTCTGCTCAATGGCTATGAGTGCCGAAAATAGGACAGAATTTGCTGCTCTCCACCGGCGACAGTCGGCTTATCCATTTGAGTAAAAAATTCTCGAGAGGGACGTTAAACAATATACAATCAATCGTCATCTGCATATAGAACTTTCAAGATGAACAGCATTCTATTGTTCAGTAAACACGGCAACACCGTTCATTTACATCAAAATCTGACACACCGAATTATATATATTAGTGTAGTCTACCGCTTGACTCTAGTCTTGTGTGCCAAGTTATATTGAAATCAGACCAATACAGACAGGCAGACGGACGGACATCTCTCTATAGAGCTACAATGATAAAATCTACGATTTTTTGTTAATAAACTCGCACATTTATTATTTTTAGTTGCCTTCCCTTGATTATTAGCTCACCTGAGCCAAGTGAGCTTTTCTGATCACAATTTGTCCGTCGTCCGTCCGTCTGTAAACTTTTCACATTTTTGACTTCTTCTCAAGAACCACTAAGCCAATTTTGACCAAACTTGATACAAAGCATCCTTGGGTTAAGGGGAATTTAAATTGTTAAAATAAAGGGCCAAGTCCCCTGACAAGGGGAGATAATCAA
The DNA here is from genome assembly GCF_032062105.1 of Saccostrea cuccullata. Lineage (NCBI taxonomy): Eukaryota > Metazoa > Mollusca > Bivalvia > Ostreida > Ostreidae > Saccostrea > Saccostrea cuccullata. Next base: position 2,654 of record NW_026930096.1, read on the forward strand.
GAAAAAGACAAAAATAGGGTGGGGTCATTAAAAATCTTCTTCTCAAGAACCACTGGGCCAGAAAAGCTGAAACTTATTTGAAAGTATTCTGGGGTAGTGTAGATTCTAAATTGTTCAAGTCATGACCCCCAGGCGTTGGGCGGGGCCATAATGGGGAATCAAAGTTTTACACAGAAATACATAAAAACAATCTTTAAAAATCTTCTTCTCAAGAACCACTGGACCAGAAAAGCTGAAACTTACGTGGATGCATCGTTGGGTAGTGTAGACTCTAAATTGTTCAAATCATGACCCCCGGGGGTAGGGCGGGGCCTCAGTGGGAAATCAAACTTTTACATAGAAATATGTAGGAAAAATCTTTAAAACTCTTCTTCTCAAGAACTACTGGGCCAGAAAAGCTGAAACTTATGTGGAAGCATCCTGGGGTTGTGTAGATTCTAAATTGTTCAAATCATGACCCCTGGGGGAAGGGCAGGGCAACTATAGGGAATCAAAGTTTTACATAGAAATGTAAAGGAAAAATCTTTAAAAATCTTCTTTTCAAGAACCACCGGGCCAGAAAAGTTGAAACTTATGTGGAAGCATTCTAGGGTAGTGTAGATTCTCAATTGTTCAAATCATGACCCCATGGGGTTTGGGGGGATGTACAATAAAGTCTCTCAGTTTTTCATAGAAGTATATAGGAACAATCTTTAAAAATCTTCTTATCAAAACCCACTGGGCCAACAAAGCTGAAACTTATGTGGAAGCTTCCTGGGATAGTGTAGATTTCACATTGTTCAAATCATGACCTCTGGGGGTAGGGTGGAGTCACAATATGTATTACAAGAAAGAACAGCATGGCCAAAGCTTCTCAAGTGAGCGATGTGGCACATGGGCCTCTTGTCTTTTAAGGCATCTACACTGAACCATCTTTCTAAGTGTTCACCCAAGGTTTTCTTAGTTTTAATGAATAAAAAAAAATATAAATTAATTTCTTTATTTCATAGTTAATGATACTTATTTTATTGATACATAAACTTCATGTAAATAAGTCGATATACTCCTCAGCAAATAAGTCAAGAAAATGGTATACCCTCAGAATGAAAATTCACAAAAAACAATATGGAGTATGACCACTCTCGCTCTAACTACAGCAAGGCATCGCTTTCTCATTGATACAATGTATCTCTGGATAGTTGGCTGATGTATCTGCTGCCAAACCTGCTGTACGGATCTTTCTTATGCGTTTATGTTGCGCGGAGGAGGAAGAGCTTTAACATTTCTTTTGACCATGTTCTCAGATTTAGGAATTTCGCAGGCCAGGGCATCACACGGATGTAGTTTATTGCCAGAAATTGTTGGGTTGTTCTAGTGCTATGACAAATGGCATTATCCTGCGCCAGAACAATGCCTCTGTTTCTTGCCTACGGGTTAACAAACAAACCTTCCTTGAACGTCTTCTACGTAAGTGTGCCTCTTTGAGGCGGTTTCATACTGTCTGGGATGATATTGAACGGTCATTGGTACCATGTGTTTGCCGTTAAAGTTGCAGACTTAAATCTGACCCTTAATTGATTGAGAACCTTATCAGGATGCATGGTGGAACCTTGTTGCGACACCTAGAAGCTTTGTTAATTGTACGTGTATCTGACCTCGAAAGGCAAATCGTCGAAATATCCACTTTGAAGTTTTGTTGGTTGTACATGTATCTAATCTCGAAAGGCAAATCGTCGAAATATCTCAAAAATGGTCAATTAAAACTTTAAGGTACTCCGATCATCAGTCAGGTAGAATTACTCTTTAATCTATGTTATAATTCAAAAAGTCTAAAAATGAAGCTTGAAAGTAGTTCTCATGAAACAATTCTCATTTTTTACCTATCAATGAGCTTCAAAGTTCTTCGAAGATCGCAGAAAGGTTTCATAAAAAAAGTCGAAATTTTTACCCCGTAAAAGTATTCCAAAATTACATGTATCAAGAAATTGAGGGTCATATAAAACTAAACATTGACATCAATGTTGATTAACTTCATCTGAAATTGGAGGTTGTTCCGTTTAGACTCGGGTTGAATCAGTAAGTATTAAACAAGAGGCCCACGGGCCTTAAAGGTCACCTGAGTATCTTGAAACAGCTTTCAAGCAATTGAATTGGTTCGTGTTATAAATCAAAGGCCATAAAATTCAAAATTTTGAAAGAGGCACTCTTGCTTATAATAACAATACACTTAGCTTGCTTACTTTGGTTCGTGTTATAAATCAAAGGCCATGAAATTCAAAATTTTGAAAGAGGCACTATTGCTTATAATAACAATACGCTTAGCTTGCTTACTTTGGTTACTTAATACCCAAGGGTAGATCAGAGTAACAAAGAGAAAATGCATTTCCACTTTATAACCAGTTGTGCACCCCATCCTACATGAACCACTGACCCTGCGGGCAAATATTTCAGAATTCTGGAAATTTCATCATAATCATCAATTTTATTTCATCCTAAATAGTTGATTAATACCAAAAAGCAGAATTCAAAGCATTAATTTATTTTTAGACTATGTAAACTCCACCCCAACCTCAGTGGCCATGAAATTAACCATTTTGGAAGAGGTACCTTTCATCATCATTAATATGTACTTATATCACTGGCATAATACCAAGGAGCAAAGAAAAAAGTTTTCGAAGAATTCATGCAGTTTCACAGTATAATCATAAGAGCTCTTTCCTAACCCGAAAACCCCTCACCCCGGGGCCCTGAAATTCAAAAATCTGGAAGAAGCATCCTTTCTCATCACAACCATGTACATAGTTCCTTGGTTTAATACTCAGGAGCAGAGAATATTTTTAAAGAAATAACGCATTTTCACTATATAATCAATAGAGCCCCCTTCTAACACATGAACCCCTGACCCTGAGGCCATGAAATTCACGATTTTGGAAGAGGCACTCTTATTCAACATAACTTTGTACTTGGTTAGTTTATTTAACACGCAGGAGCAGAGAAGAAGATTTTCAAAGAATTTTTGCATTTTCACTATTTACTTAATAAAGCCCCACCCAAACACCAGAACCCCTGACCCCGGGGCCATGGAATTCACAAATTTGGAAGAAGCAGCCTTATTTAACATAACTATGCATTTGGTTTGTTTATTGAATACCTAGGAGCAAAGAAGAAGTTTTTCAAAGAAATAATGCATTTTCACTACATAATCTACTTAGCCCCGTCCTAGCACCCCTCACCCCAGGGCCATGAAGTTTGTACTTTGGTAGAGGACTCAATGCTGATTACAATCATGTAAACAGTTTGATTGCTTGATGTCCAGGAGTAAAGAAAGTTTTTAAAGATTACATTAATTTTAGTAGTTTAGGCCACACCCCTCAGGGACCGTGAAATTCCCAATTTTTGTTCCCCTTCACCCATAGATATTTTGTGTCAATTTGATTGAAATTGGATGAGTTATTTCAGGGAAAAAGCTGAAAATATTCAAATGTTAACGCATGCACGACGACGGACGAAAACGGGTAGCAATAGATCACCTGAGTTTAGTCAGGTGACCTAATAAAAGGCGCCAACAAAACACATGCTTTTATTTAAGAAATAAAGTCCGCGTTTTCGTGAATGTTGCAGAATAACCTCCGAGGTCGAGAAATGTTGTTTGAAAGATAAAAGCCGAGGCGTTAGCCGAGGCTTTTATATTTCAAACAACATTTCGAGACCGAGGAGGTTATTCTGCATCATTCACGACAACAAGGACTTTATTTCTGTTCTACCAAGGGCGATAAATACGGCCGATTGTTTCCTCTATAGAGAAACGAATTAGGTCACCATGTCTCGATTACGCTGTTCTATTTAACACCAGAGAGAAATTTTGTTGACTTACCTATATATGGAATGCAGACGATTTGAGCTTTCGTTGCATTAAAAATAGTCTTTTTAAATTACAAATTTGTTCGTAATATGTATTGATCAGTTAAAATGAATATGCAAAAACAAAATCATGTTCTTGTTTTACTGCTAAAATCACGTTGTTTAATGTGTAGGGAGGTCCGTGGAATAGCTATAAAAACCGCATCAGCAACTTGATGCAATTTACAGTGTTGATAATGCAAAAGGCGACACATCGATGCGATCTAAACCTGTATTTCATTCTACAGCCAAACATTCATTCGAATTGTTCAGATTTGATACGTGTTTCTGATCTGATAATTTTTCGATGACGTTCGTGATTTATTGGAGAATAATGTCCGGCGGTTTCCTTTGAAGTTTTCAATAACCGTGGTAGAATTGGGCGTAATACACAAAATGACATAACATACCAAATCTACATGATAAACAAAGTCAATTTCGGAATACTTAACTAGCACTTGTCAACCATAATAACATTGTGGAAATTCTGGATGTACAAAACACATAACTTTTTGTTGAAAAGATGAAGGTGAATGGGAAAGTCAGTGTGACCTTTTCTTGGCTGATCAACATGTACATAGATCAGACTAGTGATTGTCAACGACAAATTATCTTTTGCCCAAGGTTAAAATTATGTGCAGAAGTGTATTGTGCTGTCATGGTTTGTTTAAATGAATGTAATACTTTTCTTGAAATGTTCCTTTCCTGTTCACCGGATCAGGTGAAAGATGCAATAAGAGAGAATATGGAAAAGGAGGAGGGGCATCATTAGAGTACTTACTGCAAGATCGTTTCTATGGTTTTCAAAAAAAAGTGAGTGCCGTCTGAGAAACCTAATAACTTTTAAAACCGTTCATATAGTACTTTAGTTCGTACCGCGAAAATATAGCTGAAAAATTGCCGACTTGGCGTAAAAGACCAATGATCAATCAATAAGTCTTGCAAGAATGGGTGTTACCTACAAAAATGTTAATAATGTTATTCATTATGGACCACCCAAAGATTTGGACGGTTTCATGCAACAGTTAGGGTGTGCTGGTAGGGAAGACAGACAGTTTTATGAAGTACATTTCTTACAGAAGAAGGCATCTACTTAGTTAGATATTGATATGCTTGATAATACAAAGAGCAAAGAAATGTGTAGAAGTATATGTACATGTAACTATACAAGTATATTTGGGGAGGGGGGGGGTTGCTGTACTAAATGCAGCAAAACTTCGAATGACTCGAAAACACTTTAACACAACCCAATTAGACGTACATGCCTAACAAGATTTTCACGTACAGAACCGGTCCTTTGTCGCAGTACGTGCTGGCACAAAAAAAAAATCCCTCACTGCTCAATGGCCCTGTGTGCCGCAATCTAATTAAAATAAGATGTTAGCTCCGCTCGCACACTCGTTACACTAATGTTAGTGTACAAGCGGATCTAACATCTTATTTTAATTAAATTGTGATTGCCGAGTATCGGACATCGGAGTATTCGAACCCGCAACGTAAGGATCAACTCCTTACTTCGCAACTCTAGAGCGGACGCTTTAACCACGGTGCCAAGCGGGCGACTGTATATTATTAGAATAAATTCTCTTTTACAATACAAAATTAGAGCAGAGCAAACAAGAACCTCCAATACATCAGAGGTGGGATCAGGTGCCATGAAGGAGTGAGCATCCCCTGCCGACCTGTCACATCTGTTGTGTGCTCCTCGTCATGATAGGGAAATATCGGAAAACTAAGTAGTCAGTTCAGTGTATAATAACGGACTAACAATTAGTATGAAAAATGTCATAACTGAACTCAATGATAAGTTGAATTTGCTGTCAAAGTCAAACAATATCCAACAGGTTCATAGAAAGCCTGGTCTCGGAAGGCTTCACAATTGTTGTCAAAGAAAAATTATTTTCATGATGAGAGTTTAGAATCAGAGAAATATTAACATTTTAGTGTTTTGGTTGAGACAACAAACAAGATAAAGAAAACTTTCATAATTTTAAAAAGATTGTTATGAAAGGAAAGGTAATATCAATTAAATTTGAAAGGCAAAACATATATCTCAGCTTAACATGACTGTTATAAATCCTTTATTTCATACACGCTAAGAAAAAGAAAGTGAAAGGCCACCTAATAAATAAACATAATTTAGAATTTTTTTTATTCAAACATAGGGAAGATATCCTCAAAATGAAAAGAATTGTTCATCATTAAAAAGAGATATGTTCGTAAAGTGAACTTTGTATTTCCCTCCTTTTACCCCTGTTCTTGGGAGCGGGGGTAAAAATAGTGTGATTGTACAGTCATTTTGTATTTCCCACATTTTCGCAAATGAACTGATACTTTTCATGGCATTCCCTGTCGTTTGCCTTTCCATTGCGCATGAGGACAACACAATCCTGATACCCACCGGCACTAGTGGGTTGATTTTCACCCCACTCGGGATAAACCATTTCCTCTCCACTTCGACTTAAGACGAACTGTCCAGTGGAAGAGAAATCCCTGGCTCCAATCCAAACGGAACAGCTATGGAAATTTGGACACATGTCTGTAACTATAATAATTATGAAAAAATATTATTCTTAAAGTGATGAAAATCAGTTTAAAAAATATTAACATTTACTACAGTAATTCAAAGTTTTTACCAAAGATAATCAAAGTTTGTAAGTTTTTCAATCAGTTTATGTTCTTATATTTACATTCGATGTGTTTTTCTACAAAACTAACTGTGAAATTGATTTGAATACAATTTTTGTACAAACTCACGCGTAAAAACATGAACGGAGAAACTCGCGCTAACGTGATGTCACAATGAGGCTACAGCACAGGCTTTTGGGTCGCTTGAAAAAAAAATTGTGTATAAAGAAAATTAAAGGTACTGATCTCTTACACCGGGTACCAAAATGCGTTAATAAAATATTTTTTATTCACATGCTCTAAAATTCTACTTTCTATTAAAATTTATTCATAAATAAACATTCTTCATTTCTATCAAAACTCATCCCGAAATTCCATATTTTTCTCGAGATATTCTGAAATCAATCTCAAAAATGACCTACTTTCTTTTACTCGACATTAGCTTGGGCCCCTAGCCATTCAGATGTAAACAGACGGTGTTTGAAGTGCAGCGAAGAGTTGCATAGTATTTGCAAGATCTTTCAACATTTTGAAGTTGATTTCTTACTCCGGATTGTAAGGTTAAGTCCGTATTAATTCCTTTCGCGAAAAATTAACTTGAAAACGTTTGCATCAACAACTACACCGCCATGTTGATTATGAATGTAATAGAAGCTATGGTCGAACGATTTTTTCCCGGAATGCATTATATACCTTTCGATTTTCAAAACAATTGATCCGCTAAAATGTTGTTTGTGACTTAGTAAGATCATATGATCAAATTAGAGAACATCCATGTAAAGCTCGAATGCAAATGAGCAAATATTCATTGAGTTTAGAATAAACTCAGGGAAAATTTGTCCCGTCGTTCCCGCTTAAAAATTGAGTAGCCCTCCGAAGGCCCAAGCTGATGTCGAGTAAAAAAATTAAGGTCAATTTTGGAATTGATTTCAGAATATCTCTAGAAGTATAAGGAATTACGGAATGAAATTTGATAGTAATGAAGATTGTTTATATATGAGTAGATATGGATAAAAAGTAAAATTGTAAAGCATTTGACTTAAAACAATTTTATTGGCGAAAGTAGGTACCCTATGAAAAGAGTTCTATACCTTTATTTTTTTTTCAACACCCCAATTTTTTTTTTCTAAGCGATCTAAAGGCCTGTGGTCTACAGTGACGTTAGTAAAATGTGACGATATACGGCAGCGAGAAATTCAAATATTGAGCGTATTTTTGATGCTTTCAAAATGTAAAATGTTAATATCAGGAATGTTTTACGCTCTTAAGCGCGCTTCATGAAATATGCCTACGCAACAAGTCTGTGTGATTTTCACACAAATAACTCACAAAAAACTTTAAAACATTCCTTTTATTTATTTCATTAAGTTTTTTTTTATTTTTATGATTATTTAATTGTTTTAAGGGGTTGATATGGGGTTGGTTATGGCTGGATTTTGTTGTACAACTTTATTTAAATCTATGAAAAAAATGTTGCCTAAATGCCACAAATTTTATTTTATAGTATTATTTCTTTCTCCATAAACAAGGCTAACGTTACATCTGCATAAAATTCATTTCTTATACATTTTTCTTTTTGGGGACGGGTCGAGTTTTTAAAAAGTTCTTGAATTATAATGAAATGTGTATTTTGAGAATCAAAAACATAATGTTAGTGATTTTATAGTACTTAATGCAAAGTTCCAAAGTTTCTACTGAAATAAATCAAAGTTTCAAAGTTTTTACTATAGTAAAAAAATTAATTTCTATAAAATACTTGAATTTGATTGGATAAAAAATTGTTAAAAATGATAACTGCACCTTAAATTCTGGTGTTCGCTTGTACCAATTAAGGAGTCGGAACTACTTTGGCTGTCTTTACATGTATATTTCCCGCTTCCAGATTACTTTTTGAAGGATTATAATCA
>NW_026930097.1:0-11088 GCF_032062105.1 Saccostrea cuccullata
GTTATGTTTTTTGCGAAGTAGAGCTATTTTCAAAACATTGCTACACAACTCAAAAAGAAAGCTTTCAAAGGACCCGTAAATCAATTTGAAATAGCATACAATATATTTTTACTTCATTTCAATCATTAATTTTTTTTAAAACCTTTCTTAAGTTAGAGTCTTTGGGGTTTTTTGTAGCCTACATGTACACTTAAACATGTATAATATTAGAAAAGTTTAAGTGTAAGCTTTGTCAAATATTTCTAATTCCATATTTCTTTTTAAAATACGGTGATGCATTGGTTCGTTGTATGACTAACATATGCAATATTAAAACATGACCCCCCCCCTTCCCCCATTAGGCTTTAAAGAGTTCTTTAAATTATATAGGCAAGAAAAACAACCCCCCCCCCCTAAAGAAAGCGTGGTTTTTATATTGATGTTTTCCACTTCTTTTTACTGTCATATTTCTTGTAAATTGACTTAATATATTTCATTAAAATAATTGTTGGACTCGGGAAGTCTTTGACACACACAGCAAAAATTCTTTTTAAAAAATCACAGAAAATTCTCTTAACAAAAAGGGGAAAAGAGGGCAGACACCCCCCCCCTTTTTTTACCTTCAACGTGCTTTCCCCGTTTAATTTAAAGTTTTGAACTCCTATTATCGTATACAAATCGTAATAAATGTAAGCTCCTATGTACATACGTTATTGTCCACGTTTTACTCTAATGTACATTGTGCACTTTACATGTACTTGAGAAATTATCAACGTTGGACAGCAAAACTTTATAACTTTATGTGGTTTATTCATTTTTCAATTCATATTGTTTTTTAATCAGATATAGAGGTTGTTAATTTTATGTTTATGCTTGGATTTATGGTGGGTTGCGTGAATGTTTAGACAAATAATCTCTCGTGGTTTGTGAATTTTATTATATATGACTTTTTAAATTTCAAATCGTAATTTTAATCAATCTGGCATAATAACATACCTGAAATATAATAAATTGAATGGTCACATGATTTAATGACCAACACAAAACTTTAACGGTTGTGTGTGGGGCACATGTGCCATAGGCGTCGGAAGCAAATTGAAAGTTGGGGGGGGGGGGACACCAATAAAAAAAAAATTTGCCGAAGTTTAATCATTAAGAAAGTATATAGTTTTCTTAACTATAATTGCATAAGATATGTTAATTGATGATGTGATTTTATGAAATTTAAAAAACTTAAACCTATTCCAAAAAGTTCCGGTCCGTTGTTAATAGTAGCCGTAACACAAGATTCTCCTGATAAAAACGCTCAGCTTTTAAAAAACCCATAAAGTGGACAATGATATATAATAACCAATACTATTTACAAATACACAACGAACTGTCGATTCATTTTTATCAAATATTAAAACTTCTACCAATTTTAAAATATTTCTTACGTCATGTAAAAGTTCCAACGCTTTCGACAGTTTTCGTCTTATATATCAGCAATTCTTTAATTCATTAAAATTCTAAATATACATGTTAGTTTAAAATGTATGTAACTTCCTAAGGGGGGAATACCCAAACAGCTAAATTTAATAATTGAATTATTGACCATTTTGTTGAGCCAGCAAAAAAATTTCAATTTCGTCCATTTTTTCCACTAGCAACCGCTCATTTTTCAATAGCGTGATGAAGGCATTTTTTTTTGATAGCAACCGTTTAGGTACTACACCGTGTATTATGAATGAGGATATTTTAAAACCCGGAAAAAAACCTATAGATTAAGCGAAAAATAGCTGAAGAAGTGTAGCTTTCCGAAAAAACCGGCAGACCGGAGAACTACAGTGCCACCCATGGTAAAAACTGTATATTTATTGCGCACAAAAAGTTCCCAGTTCTGGATTAATTCTTCCAAATTTCCCCAATCTGTAAAAGATAGATTTAAAAGAAATTATACGTTACTCCTCTACATGTATAAATTACTCTCGTAGTTGACATCTGCAGAATGTGTTGGACCCGGTCTTGTGGACAGGACAACCCCCTAACATTATAGAGGGGTATTTTTTTGAAGAGCGATTATTTTGGGGTTTTGACGATTTGTTCATATTGCAAATATGTTGAAAAGGTGAACTAAATATAAATTGTGAAAAAATTGTAAATAAACTCCGGGGTTGAATATCAAGGGGGGGGGGGTGTCCTATCCACAAGTACCTGTGTGTTGGACAAAAAATTTTCAAACCAAAATGGCAGTATAAATAAACAAAATTTTTGATGATCTCAATTTCAGGGCCAGGAGGGCTTTTAACAACAATTATAAGGGATGTTTTGTTATGAAAACAGTGAAATAATATGTTAGGAAACACAATTCGTAATATTTTGAGATTGCTTTTTAAAAATGGAGAAATAAATAGAGAAAAAAAGGGACTTTTTTGTGCGCAATAAATAAACAGTTTTTTTAAATGGGTGGTACTGTAGCTCTTTCAAAATACTTTCTCCGGAGAGCTACAGTTCTGCAGCTAGCGAAAAGACGTACGAATTTCTGGCTTAAATGTCAGATATGGGGACATCTTGTGAGAATCAATGCAAGAGCAAAAAATATGTGACAAGTGGTTATGGGTGTAATTTCCAAAAGAAAGTCTAAATTTTAGAATGATGAAAAAATAGATTTAAGCACTGGTGATGTTCATTGCAAAAGAAGGACTTCGTGCAAAACTTTAATGAGCTAAAATTTGTGACCCCAAGCAAAAACCCCCCTTAACAAAAATTTTGACATTTTCAGTTCTTTATTGATTCTTGTAGAGTTTTTCTTTTCTTTCATTTGATGTATAACATGACATATATTTCTGTATATAAATGTATAAAAGACCCATGACAAAGACAGAATATTTACTTTGACGTACAGTGTACGCGTGCGTAACTGCATGAATTTTCATCAAAATCTAAAGCTATATAATTTATATATTTATTTATTAAACTTTTGATATGTTTCCCCTTTTAAAAATATCAACATTTAAGATTTTTTCATCGAAATAACAGAAAATAAAACTAAAGTATATCTTTGAGAAACAAAATAGGGGGGGGGGGGGGGGGGGTGTGATGGGGGGACCAAATGATCGTAAAGGGAAAAAAAACAAAACTCAAGACAAAATCAAAAATCTTCTCTTCCTCGGGGAGATTTCCAATTTATGGCGTTTTAATGCAGTAAAATGGAAAATTACATCACTTCTATAGTAAAAGAAAATAAACAACATTTGGATAAAAAAAATCCTATTGTGGTAGTCAAACGACACACGTAGACTTCCTACCAGCTTGGCCTAGTGGGTAACCCTTAAGCTTTTTCGGTAAACACAGAGGCCTCGGGTTCAATCCCAATTAAGCAGAGGCACTTATTTGTCTCTGGTACACTATAAAAGTATTTATCTTTAAAAAAGTTCGAGACATTCCTTAAGCCCCCCCCCCCTCCGGCATTAAAAGTCTACATATATATATAAACACAGAATATATAGAAAGTATAGTAAAGGTCATGTTTTAAATGCCTGAAATTCTAGAGAGTGCGAAAGGTTTTTTTTTTATTAAAGGAAAAATAACATTTTTTTAACACAAGTTTTAACTATTTACTTGTTTTAGTTTCGAATGTTTTAATACTATAGACTTTTTGGCTTATTGAAAAGAATTTTCCCCCCAAAAATAAATTGTATTTGTCTCTTATAGTGGAGTTTTATCCTCTTCTTTTGGGGGTCGTTATAAATCGTTTTAAGTCACAAGAAGAACTTGAAATTTAAATTTTTTTAATCCGTTTGTATAATTTAAATGTTTAAATCAAATCAATAAAGATTAGGTGCATCAAATTTTAAAGTGTTCAATTATTATTTCTTGGTAATTTTTTACCATTTGATTAATTTTTCCTGGCCCCTTTTCCCATTTTATATTTAGGTTTAAAAATTGAAAATAAATATTTTGGAATTATTTTCGTTACCAAATGCGTCTGCATACTTTTAGTGAATCAGAAAGTAACACCCATCCCAACCCAATAAAATATATGTATTTTTAAATCTTGTTAAATAAAAAAATCTGCAATTTATATGTATGAAGTTTAAAATTAATTAATTTTTGAACCGATCCTTGTATATATAAGCCGAATAACAAACCAAAATACCAGAATATATATGAATCCTTATTGTGACACGTACACTCCACAATTTCATTTCTAGACATAGAATATAAGGCATACATATAAAGCTTCATTGTTACCTTCCTTAGAAAGTACATGCACACATTATGATTTATTTCGATCATATTAAATGCTAGTTGCATTTTAATATAGGTTAAAACACGCATGTTAAAAATAGCAACAGGAAGTAAGAGAACGGGTAAAACATTCGTAAATTCTTCGATCATCGTGAACGGGAGAGAGAGAGGGGGGGTTGTCTCAGCTATGGACATTCACGCTTAATAGATTACCTGATTTAATTAAACAACAAGAACAAGGCACACATGTACAATCTTAAGATGTAACTTTTGTTATTCTTTAAAAAATAATTAATTGTTGTTTATACATTCTTTGATACATGAGAAGCTGTATGAATGGGTTAGTTAATCAAGCACGCAATATTCAAGCCGACCAACTTGTATTTTTTATGTTCGATAAATCCTTTATCTTAGAATATAGACGTTTTGATCATTTACTTAAGTAAAATATATTCAGATATTTATATCCCCCAACTTCCATATATCTTGAAAATTATGGAAGGGAATTACCGCCAAAAGTCTATGTATCTTCCTTTTATTCTTATTCTGCCTACTTCTTTATGCTTTGTATGTTCCCCAAACAAGTTGGGGAACTTTGTTTTTACTCTGTTTCTTATTAAGGTCTTCCGACTTCCTTCGGAAGACCTTACTGTTATTCGTCTGTTTTTTATTATTATTATTTTTCTTTTTTCATAGTTAGGGCGATATCTCAGCTGTGCGTGGACGGATTTGAAAGATTTTTACAGGGATGATGCATTATGGAAATATCTCCAGACGTGTTTTTCATTTTTTCAAAATTCCCTTTCGTTCGCTTTTTTGGGGATTTTTGTATTTTAAAAAGCCATTTTGTCCAGCAGTTTTCTCGAGAACGACTAAAGATATGAAAGTGAAACTCACTGAGGTGATAGAACATCAACTCCGTTATGGCCAACGACCTTTATTTTTTGTCGTCGGCACTTCCGGTCGCAAACGGAAGTGAATTCAAAAGTCTCATTTCTCAACTTTTTTGTTTTTCAACATTTTTCTTTAGGATTTGCAGGGTTTATAGTGCGTCTTATAAGAATTCTAGATATGTGTTCAGTATCTTGATGCATGCATATATTGAAAAAAATTGACCAAACCAAACTTTGTCCCACTGTCGGGGGTTCGAATCCCGCTGGAGGCGATTCAAAAATTTTTTGTTTGTTTATGTATTTTTTCAGTTGCAAATGACTTTTATCTCTTTTATAACACGTATGAAATATTTTGCCGATTTTTAAAAGCTATTTTTTGAGATATTTTGAGGAATACCTGTGATTATCATGATGTATATTGTGATACTGCTGTGAATAAACGTAAACAAAAAAATACATTTTGAAATCTTTTTCATGGGATGACGCATGAGAGAACTCTAACGAAAAGTCGGTCGGAAGACCGCTTTTGTCAGCAAAAAGAACGCATCTAGTTATTATTATTATTATTATTATTATTATTTTTCTTCTTCCTGGGAAAATTTTGTCCACGAATGATCTTGTAAACTACACATCCGACTAAGGTAAAATGTTTTTAGGGTCAGTAGACATGTTATGCAGATTTGCCAAACGAAGGTCATTTTGCGCGCACGTGCTTGCAAGAGCGCGCACGTGCAACACGTGAAATGACCAATATAATGGATATTGCTGTAACTTTTCTTTTTTTGGATGAATTTTTTTGAAACTCATAATGTAAGGATATATTAGTAGTATTGACAAGATGGCATGGTCAAAATAGCAAGATCTCACGTGCATGCACGTGCGCTTCGCTCTGATTGGCTGAAACTAAAGTCTCAATATCTTTCTTGTTTCTTGTCATAATCTTTTGAAATTTTGCACATAGTCCTACATTATGAAGATATACAGCATGATATATAAAAATTTTCATGAAAGCATGCGCATGCGAGCGTGCTGCAATCTGATTGGCTGAAACTTTAAATGGCTATATCTCCTTTGTTTTTTGACGAAATGCTTTGAAATTTAAAACATAGTCATGCATTAGGATATCCTAAAATATTATGTAGAAAAAAATTCATAAAATCACGCGCATGCACGTGTGCTGCGATCTGATTGGCTGAAACTTTATATGGCTATATCTCCGTTGTTTTTTGACGAAATGTTTGGAATTTTAAAATATAGTTATTCATTTAGATATCCCTCAATGCGATAGAGATAAAAATTTATGAAATCACGCGCATGCATGTGTGCTGCAATCTGATTGGCTAAAAACTTCAAATGGCCATAACTCCCTTGTTTTTCCACCAAACAGGATGGGATTTAGAACATAGATAAATATAAGGGACTCCTACAAGAAGGTGTAGTCATTATGCACGTGCTTGCACGTGCGTGCACGTGAAATGACTAAAATTGAAAATACACTCGAATGAGTGTATTTTTTAATACTTTTGGATTAAATGCTTTGATATTAAGTATATTAAAATTTTAGATGGTGTAGACAAGGTAATATGGTCGTTACGCACATGAACACGCGTGCAATGCCTATTTTTAAAAATATTTTGTATTTTTCTGGGAAGATCTTGATTAAGTCTAAATTCCATAAAGTATTTCTTATTTAATAGAGATTACAGGGAATATGGCACCAAAAGGAAGTTGGGGAGCGTTTGGGGAACATCTGTAACGGTCCCCGTTACAATTAGCACTAGTTATTATTGTAATTATATGTCACTTTATTGTTTTCATATTCGTCTTTATTACATTTTACTTTGACTTTTATCCTTCTTCATTTTTTCTTTACTTCTATGTTGCTGTATTCTTGTAAATTCATTCTACCTTCTTTTAAACTTAAACAGTTTCTTAAATAAATTATTCAATCACGCAAACAATGAAGCATATTCAATGAAGACTAATGGAAGTTGTCAAACCGTCAAAATTTAGTGCGGCATTATAACGCTAGGTGGTGTGGTGTTCGCTACGAGTGTTGGTAAAACTAGGTAACCAAACCCAGGTCGGGTTATTTGAGATTCTTCAAAACGCCTTAGTACTTTAATTATCAATCGAACTTCTGAAGGCCGGATCAAATAATCCGATCCAATAATGGAAACTCCATATTTATTTTCTCTGGGCACACAGGAATAGCGGCCTCTTTTTTCAGACATAACTTTATACTATACTGAATATATTCATTGAAAGGCCGACCCACTTATTGTAAGAGTAAGGGTCAAATAAGTTTTAGTAACTAGTACGTATAGTAGGAAAAAAATTTGAATTTGATTCTATAGAAGAAGTAATCTAACCCAAAACTCACCCCGCCTTCGAATTAGGATTTCATTGGCATCGGAAGCAAATTGAAAGTGGGGGGGGGGGGCTAAGTGTAAGATTTTTTTATGACCTTCAAAAAAAACCTGACAAGCAAAAAAAAAAAGAAGAAAAGAAAAGGAATGTCAATTTTCCGAACTCAAATATTCAATTTCTTGGGGGGGGGGGGGGGGGGGGGTGGGTTCAACTCCAGTGCCAAAGTTTTTTTTTCCATACACCACCACTTTCCCCATTTTAAACCTGTACTGCGTCGTGTCCATGGCAAGTGGGGGCTAAACCTATGCAGGAACGTCTGTACTAAGTCTATCTCTGGAAGAAAAAAGTCGGGTCTAAGCCCCCCCCCCCCACGGTTCCGACGCCTAGTATGTATTTTCAAGTTTGGGCAATTTCATGGTTTTTTTTTGCGCTTGTCAAGTTGTTTTCAGCCGGGTAGCTTTAATATTTATTCTCTTGTTACTCCCTGCCCACTTTCAAAAACGTACAATGTTACGTTACTGTTCTCTCGCATGAAAAATATAACTCTTTTAAAGTTATTTGTTGGATAATTGAATTCCAGTTAATTGATATGAAAATGTTCAATATTTTGATACTAATTAACCCTCATAAATTGGGTTGTTTTTCAGAACCTTCCACTGAACTGAACTTTATTTCACGACAGATAGTAACTGCTCATGTGCGTGATTCTAGGGACAGGGCTTTGCAAAGGAGTGAGGAGCGTTTATATGGGTAGTCAGGCGCGGATCAAATTTTTTTTTCCAAGGGGGGGGGGGGGCCCACCCCAGTCCAAAAAAAAATTCCAATCCCAGAAATTTCTTGACGAGCATAAAAAAACCTAAACTCGCCCAAACGTCAAAATCCTATTTCGTAGGGAGCCTTAACTTTTTCCTTGCTTTAGTATATACATTTTAATTTAAACCTTGTAAATTCCAGGGGGTCCTAACACCCCCCCCCCCTCTAGATCTGTGCAGGTAGGCGAAGTAGGAACTAGGCTTCGTGCATCCAGACATACTGGAAACTCCCTGGTCTTATTTTCAGCGTTGATATTTATACCCCCGCTTGAAAAGCGGGAGGGTATATAGTAATAGTGAATTCCGTCCGTCCGTCCGTCCGTCCGTCCGTCCGTCTGTCTGTCCGTCCGTCTGTTACGCTTTGGGGGACCCATCTCTTATCCGTAACTCCTCTCATACCACTGAATGAAATTTGATGAAACTTTCACAGAATCTTTATTACATATTGCCATTGTGCACCTACTATTTTACTTTTTGATCCGACACATATTTTGGGTTTCCCAGCCAGAAAAACATGGACTTTTTCACCAGTTATAACCATAGGGGAGGCGGGGATCATTTAGTGAGCTCATCGCTCACAGTACCTCTAGTTTATATTAAAATAGCACTTAATTTTCAATAAAGAAAGAAATATCTTTAGTACGCATCGTATTTGTGATCAGCCAGGAGAGCTAAAAAATCTTAGAACTCGAAAATTCTGTTTGGTGGTGGTGAGGGGGGAGGGGTCGTCAACTTATTTTACTCATGCCAATAAGTACATGACTTTTAATATATGAATTGACTTTTAGTACTGCAATAAAAAGGGTAAGGGATGGGGGCAACAAGCCTTTCGCTGAACTTTTCCAGTAGTAAAAAGTTACGTTTAGGAAAATGTTTCGTGGCCACCCAGCCCTCTACCGGCGAAACTTACCCCATAGGAGGTCGTCCACCCGGAAGTCAGTATATATATTGAGACTTTGGTGGTTTGATTGTACATTGTAAATGTCCCTTGCGAGAATTTTTAACTCAAAAGGAGAAGCCACATCTTGCCGGTGGAGAGCTGCAAACTTGTCCTAAAACGTCTTCGCACTTATAGCCATTGAGCAGTGAGGGCCAGCACCTACTGCGACACGGGACCTCGAATAACAAGGTCTAGATTTCACTAGATTGATTGAACCCACGTCCTACAGTGGGATTCTTACCCACGACGTATTGATCGACTCCTTACTTCTGTACTTCGTGATCTAAAGCAGACGCCGTAACCACAGTGCCACGTGGGGTGGGGGGATCATTATCCATATGTACTAGTGAAGATTATCTATGTTTACATATTGGTTAAAATGATTTAATTATAAAGCACTTTTAAAATGATATTATTTAAATATTTATTCATACATTTATCATGTGTATAGGACGGATAAACTGAAAACGTTTGTATATATAAACATCGTTTTACGATTAAAATAACTATTCGGGGGGGGGGTTGCTATGAAGGGGGGGGGGATTGCTATTTATAGCGAGATTTCCCACGGAAGACTAGCTATACCCCGGGGGAAGTCCCACTGTATAGTCTTCCGAAGGAAGTCTTCCAGGAGAAATCTTACCATTTAGCAACTTCCAGGGAATGGCATGTATCGGGTACATACCTGAACTAACAACAAACATCATTCATTTAAAAATCTAAGTTCCATTGATGAAAGTATTAAGGCAGAAAATTGGAAAAAATAGAATAACCCCGGCCCGGTTTGCTTACCTAATTTTACCAACACTCTTAGCGAACACCCCTGCCGCCTAGCGTTATAATGCGGCACTAAATTAGGACAACTCGTATTCGTCTTCATTGAATATGCTTCATTGTTTGCGTGATTGAGTTAACGTTCGTAATAGAGATAATCATTTAAGATACTGTATCAATTTCAAAGAAAATAAAATGACTTAACAAGAATAAAGAAACATAGAAGTAAGGACGAAATGAAGAAGGATAAAAGTCAAAGTGAAATGTAATAAAGACAATATGAAAACAATAAAGTGACATATAATTACAATAATAACAAAGCATAAAGAAGTAGGCAGAATAAGAATAAAAGCAAGATACATAGACTTTTGGCGGTAATTCCCTTCCATAGAAAATATGGCATATTCCCCCGGATTAACATATTTTGTGCAGATTTTACCGTATAATTTTGCTTTAAGATCCCCATACATGTACATGTACGCATGTTCAATGCAACTTTTGCAGGAAATTTTTTTTGACATTGTTAAAGTTTGTTACATGTATACATTTATTAAATTACGTGTAATCAGTAGCAAATTTTCATAATTTGAAACGCATATACATATTCATTATACCCCCCGCTTGAAAAGCGGGAGGGTATATAGTAATCGTTAATTCCGTCCGTCTGTACGTCTGTCCGTCCGTCCCTCTGTCCGTCCGTCCGTGTTTACGAGAGTGCATTTATTGGGTATTTTTCATGCCAAGATTGTACTTATT
Source organism: Saccostrea cuccullata (assembly GCF_032062105.1). Classification (NCBI taxonomy): domain Eukaryota; kingdom Metazoa; phylum Mollusca; class Bivalvia; order Ostreida; family Ostreidae; genus Saccostrea; species Saccostrea cuccullata. Next base: position 10,755 of record NW_026930097.1, read on the forward strand.
GGGTACTTTTTGCTTATTGGGTATACCCAATAAGAAGTGTCGCTGAATATGCTTAAAACACCCTAATTGGGTATTTGCAGGTTAGTACCCAACAAAACTTGGACACGACGATTTGTCCAAAAAAGTTTCCAAAAAAGTTGCTTTCACGGACGCACCGTGTTTTGTTGTTTCAGTTTTACATTCGGAACTCTAAATTCTGAGAGTTCCGAAAATCAACTTCCGTTGATCCTGATCATAACAACGTTTGTTTTCATGGGAAAAAAAATATGGCGACTAAAAAACACTTAATGTCAACAAGATTTTCTGATTGACGAGAAAAGGTAAGTTTATTCGA
>NW_026930098.1:0-10892 GCF_032062105.1 Saccostrea cuccullata
ATGGATTTCAAACTCTCGATTGTAAAAGTGCCTCATACTAATTGGGTAATCGACGCTTTCTAAGATCTACACAGCCAAGGGGCAATTATAAATGGTTTGGACAGAGCAGGACTGTGCCATAATTAGCCGTTATTAACCAGGCTATCTCTGACTCGTCTGTAACAATAAATGAACAATAATAACACAAGCTGAAATGATTATTGACATTTTAGTCATTTTTAGACAAATAGTTTTAGATTTGCCATTCGTTTTTATTTTTTTTTTTTGAATGTTTGTAATTAAATTTCAACTGCTTCTTGTACACTAACAGTAAAGTTTTTCCGTGATTACTTGTTGAACCGTCGGAATCGGTATTGAAAAAAAGGGCAAATAACTCTAAATAAATCATGATATAGGAATATAATGAACAACTGGTTCGCATCGTCTCTAGCCACGGTCCGGAGTCCGCATAAATGGGAGAGGATCGTACATTTTGGCCGTGGTTCGCGACGATAAATATCCGCGAGCAGAGGTTACTTGCGGAACTCGCGGATATTTATCGCACGCGTATAATACTTGGTTTACAGTATTTATATTGATATTATGGTGCATAGAAATATAACGGAAACCTCTTGTGTGGAATTAATTGTTAACAATATTTAATAGCAGCAGTCTCAACACCCTCAATTAAAATGCCATAAATGAATCCTTGCCAAAATTTCTGCTTATACAATATACAATGTACCTAAAGGAAACCTTTGTTTGAGATAAAAACTTGTATACATATTTCGTTAAAAAAGGTTTTGGCTATCAAATTTATCTAAATTTTATGCCAGTATATTCTTGTAAGTAATTGGAACAGCTCTCAGCATTTCAAAATAATTTACAAAAATGTTATTTTTCAAACAAAGATCTGTGTATTCATGATCATTTCTCTGTTTCAGCAAAGATAAGGAGACTGTATGACATTGCTAACATTTTAGCAACTTTAGACCTTATCAGGAAAATCCGCATCACCGACATCAGGGACAGAAAACCTACCTACCAGTATATAGGGCCAGATCTGGAGCAAGTGCATGAATTAAATGGTTTGTAATATTCAAAGTTCAAAGAATTGACAAGATTGATGCTTTTGCAAAAAGCACATTTTTGTGTACTATATGTACAAGATATTGAATTCAGTTCTTTGAAATTAGAAGGGACTAGATAATATACAAATAGCTTATTATCCCCCACCTCTAGGATATGGAAAGTGTTGTCAAAATCCACAGGAAAAAAATATTGGAAGCAAGGTATATTCTTCTGAGAGAAAAAAGAATATTCTTACTGAGATGAAAGAAAATTGTGAGCCTCAAAGTATGAAACTTGCGAAGTTGGGGACCCACATACCCTTAAGATTTAAATATTATTTTAAACCCTGGACTCTTCAGTTCATCACAAAATATAAATTCCTACTGTGAAAACTTGATATCTCAATCTCAATGAGACTTGGAAAAGTTTAGATATCCAAGGATTTGAGATATTTAGGTTCTAATACTTCAAGAATATGGGGTTGGAACTTTCAAATCACTTTGAAATATTGTTGGTATTCGAGATGTTATTGTTACATACATCAAACTGTATTTTTAAAAATTTAGCAATTGAGTATAAGCTTTATTAATTTGAAAAGCTTATATTATACCACAAAATGAAGAATTTTCATGTACATCTTCCTGGGGAATATATCAAAACCTCGTGTCTTGTTCATGTATTAATGAATTTTTCTCAATAATCATCTTTGATTTTCTTGCAGTATGTTACCATGATGGATATCATCGGCCGACTTCTAGACATTCCATGCTTGACTGTGTCAAGAACCAGCAAAGTATGTATCAGTTTTATATCTTACGTTACATGTTACAGTGGTCAGAGAGAGAGAGAGAATGAGAGACAAACAAATCTCTTGTATGGGACAACTATCTCTATATACCTCCACATTAATATGATCAACAAATTCATGTTTTGTCATTTCTTAAATTTCCTTATATTTGTTTTGTATTTTTTTTTTCTCTTCTCTATGTGTTACACTGGACTGGATTTTCTACTTGATATATGCATTATGTTTCACTTAAAAAAATAAGTCAGCCCTTTCTAGTTTGCTCTTGTCAGCAAGTGGACTTGTAGCAGATTAGCATGTGTCTCTCTCCCAGTTTGTATTAGGGATCGGATATTGAGGGCAAAAGTTTTGCTTTGTTGTTCAATCAATTGGTATAGAATGAAGCATTTTTCGATCTTTGCAGTGTCTGAAATTCTATCAACACATGGACATCGACCTATTAAACCAAATGATTGCAAAGGTAGTGTTTCTGAATGTATAAAATTGCAAAATTGAAGTTGGCATAGTCTTTCCTATAAACCTAGATAAATCATTTTCTTTTTGGTAGTCCCATCTTCTTTCAAAATGTGAAGAACATGAAATTTGTGTCAGATCATCAATCCATTACAGGCTTTATCCATACTCTCATATTTTTCCCTTCTTTGGAATATATATTATTCTTAGTACCTTTTAGGTCATAAATCTGGATTTCTGTCTTGCTTTTTCTAAAGTTCTTAAGGAATATATTCTATGGTTTTCTATTGAATATTTCAAATAATTTTAGTTTCTTATGAAATTATCAGAACCTAAAGTTTTTGACAAAAACATAGTCATTTGCCTAGATAAGGATTGTTGTTCATTGATGGGAAGAAATAAAGTGAACTTACTCTGTTGATGTTTACATCATATGAGGTCTTGTTTCATTGAGGGGGGGGGGTATCTCAAAACATCATAAAGGATATACAATAAATTCTGAAAGAAACTATTCAAATCTTCAAATAAATGTTAAAAAATTTAAACTACAACAGTAAATCTTTTAATTGCCAAATGAATAGATAATATATTACAACTGAGTATTTCCTTAAAATTCCAGTATGTGAAGATTTCAGTTTAATTTCCTTACAAATAGAAAACATTGTAATGTAAATATTTTCAGAATTTTTCTGTAAAACCCCTGTTTATTGTTTTGCTGTCTTTTTTCAGGACTAGGGGACGGGGCTCCTAGGAAGAACTCCATGCCCAGACATTCCTCTTTTGAGCAGATCTGCCAGGTCGCGGAGAAGGAACGAGACAAGTTGTACGCCTCAATGTCACAGCCATCAAGTCCAACCGAGAAACACAGCTTTGATGGTAAGATTTGCTCTTAACTGTCTTTGTTATATTTCCTCCCAATGGTGAAGAGGACGAATTAAGTATCTGTGGAAATGACTGAAAAAATAAAGGGGGTTTAAGGTGATTAAACAAGATAGACTTTATGGTCATTAAACACAAATTGGTCATTTCGAACGAAATATAGGGTCTAGAAATTTAACTTTGCCAGCAATTCATAAAGGTTTACATTTATTCATGGACATCTAGCTTATTGTCAGAAAATAATAAGCTCTTATGAAAGTCAAAAAAGATTTGACAATAACTTTTAGGCAGTAGTGTAATGGAACCAATACTTGTGTACTAGTACCAGTCAGCAGCATTTTTTTAAGTCCATCAAAAACGGAAAATCATTAATTTGAAATTTAATGGCATCATGTACTTTCATTCTTACATATGAAATGAAAAAAGCATTTATTTTAAGTGATTTTTTCCACAAAGTCATCCGTTGATTAATATATAGAATCAAATTCTTGATCTGATGCCTTTTTAAATAACACCCAAGATATACTTTCTTTTTTTGTGAATGGGGGGGATATATTTTTTAATTACATTTTTAGCTCACCTCAACGAAGTTGGGGGAGCTTATGTAATACCCTCGGCGTCGGTGTCGGCGTCGGCGTCCCAGGTTAAGGTTAAGTTTTTTGGAGCAGTTTTCTTTTTAAGTACTTCTATGTCCTATATTGATTAGACATGCATGGAAGATGGTTCTAGTGTGTTTCACTGTACCAGTCAAAGTTTCAGATGCTGCAATTTCAGCAAAGGAATGACCAGGTTCAAGTTTTTGGAGCAGGTTAACATTTTTGGTGCAGTTTTTGGTGTAGGTTTCATTTCCAAGTAACTATAATCCCTATGTCGACCAAACTTGCATGGATGATACTGTAAACGTATTATATTTGGCTGTGTATTCTTTTTAGCGCCTTTCGCGGAAAGCAGCCTCCGCTAAATCAAGTACATCGCTAAATGCTTTGTGTATAAAGGTTTATGTAGAGCACATTCAAAAAGCGCTAAATCAAATCTATGCCAACTTCTTGAAAATTCAATTTCCGCGAAATATCGTACACGCCAAATATAATACATGTACAGTATATCAAATGATGGATACTACCGGGCTTGATTCGGATGCTGAATCTGACCTACATTTTCCGGTTGAGTGAACAGGTTAAAGTTTTTGGTGTAGGTTTCATTTCCAAGTAACTTTAAGCCCTATGTTAACCAAACTTGCATGGATGATACATCTAAGGATGGATACTACCGGGCTTGCTTCGGATGCTGAATCTGACCTTCATTTTCCGGTTGAGTTAACAGGTTAAAGTTTTTGGTGCAGGTTTCATTTCCAAGTAACTATGAGCCTTATGTTGACCAAACTTGCATGTATGATACATCTAAGGATGGATACTACCTGGCTTGCTTCGGATGCTGAATCTGACCTACATTTTCCGGTTGAGTGAACAGGTTAAAGTTTTTGGTGCAGGTTTCATTTCCAAGTAACTATGAGCCCTATGTTGACCAAACTTGCATGTATGATACATCTTAGGATGGATACTACCTGGCTTGCTTCGGATGCTGAATCTGACCTTCATTTTCAGGTTGAGTGAACAGGTTAAAGTTTTTAATGTAGGTTTCATTTCCAAGTAACTATGAGCCTTATGTTGACCAAACTTGCATGGATGATACATCTAAGGATGGATACTACCTGGCTTGCTTCGGATGCTGAATCTGACCTTCATTTTCCGGTTGAGTGAACAGGTTAAAGTTTTTGGTGCAGGTTTCATTTCCAAGTAACTTTAAGCCCTATATTGACCAAACTTGCATGGATGATACATCTAAGGATGGATACTACCTGGCTTGCTTCGGATGCTGAATCTGACCTACATTTTCCGGTTGAGTGAACAGATTAAAGTTTTTGGTGCAGGTTTCATTTCCAAGTAACTTTAAGCCCTATGTTGACCAAACTTGCATGGATGATACATCTAAGGATGGATACTACCTGGCTTGCTTCGGATGCTGAATCTGACCTACATTTTCCGGTTGAGTTAACAGGTTAAAGTTTTTGGTGCATGTTTCATTTCCAAGTAACTATGAGCCCTATGTTGACCAAACTTGCATGTATGTTACATCTAAGGATGCATACTACCGGGCTTGCTTCGAATGCTGAATCTGACCTACATTTTCTGGATGAGTGAACAGGTTAAAGTTTTTGGTGCATGTTTCATTTGCAAGTAACTATAAGCCCTATGTTGACCAAACTTGCATGGATGATACATCTAAGGATGCACACTACTGGGCTTGCTTCGGATGCTGAATCTGACCTACATTTTCCGGTTGAGTGAACAGGTTCAAGTTTTCATCAAGAGAAGAAAATTCTCAAATCTGCTTCAGATGCTGGATTTTGATTACATTTTCATGAAGAAGAACTAGTTTAGATTTTTTATGTAGGTCTATTTCAAAGTATCAGATCAAAATTGCTTAAATATTTTCATTTTTGGAATGTACACTTTTTGTTGGTCTATTTCAAAGTATCAGATCAAAATTGCTTAAATATTTTCATTTTTGGAATGTACACTTTTTGTTGGTTAATTGTGTGACTTTGCCTTACTTAAAGACAACATTCGTTGAGGTGAGCTCTGTAATCTCTGATTACCTATGTTTACCCTTGAAATACTGTAATTTATTCATTGAATAAAAATGATATCCTGTCACAGTGTGAAAGGATATCAAAATGATATCCTGTCACAGTGTGACGAATATCAGAAGTGCGGGAAAACTCTCGATTTCCCTTCCCATAACGAAGATTATTGTAAAAAAAATCTTCCTTGACCTAATATAAGATAGATGGAAATAAATAAACCATTCTGACAGCGAATAAAACTGTCAAAATTACGAAAAATATGTCGCTAAATCCATGTTGAAAGTGTTTTACCTCACTTATCTATGACGTCTCAACCGCTCAACTATGACTCCATGTAGCCTATGACTGTATTACAAAAAGACGGGCAAAGGAAAAATCTAAGAATTTATTTTAAAAATGTAATAAACAGAAAATTCAATGTTTTGTAGTTGATTCCATTGTTTAGAAGATAGAAAAATTAAAACATAACAGAAAATATAAATTTATTGAAATTTGAAAAGTAAAATGTTTGTGTATTATTTGCAGATTCACGAATGACCTCCAGTCAAGAGGAGCCAAACACCATTCGCAAGAGTGTTGGTAAACGAATCATTGTCAAGCAAAAGGGTACAGAATTCCAGATCATTCATCCTACAAAAACAACAGTATTGAAAACCGACGCAGCTACTTCTACCGTGCCAAAGCCCTCGGGGGGCGTCTCCAAAGATACAAAGACTATGGAGACCATAGTCATCAAAGCCAAACAGAGCTCTTCTCTGCCACTGACCCCAGATCAGATAAATGCAGTACTTAAATCCTTGAAAGTGCCAGTACCTATCAAGAAGGAAGGTGAAGCAAAGGAGATACAGAGTCCAGTCAAGAGTGAGAATGCCCCTGAGGCTGGTGCCTTTCAAGCAGTGAAGAGGGCCTATGTTCTGCAGAATGGGGAACCGGAGGTGAAACGGTTCAGGTTGGAGTATCCTTCACCCCCAACGGATGAGGACGAGGTCAAGTCAAAAAAAACTTCAACTGACATCAAAGGGAAAACACCCCCTCAGAGAGCTTTAACTTCGGAATTCATGGATGCAAAAGGATCCCAAAGCTCGTCAGACGTAGAGCCGTCTCAGTCGACAGATTCATGTGACTCGGAACCATCAGGGAGTAGTAAAAACAATCAGGGACAAATTCACAGAATAGCAGTACAGTTGCCAAATCAGCCTCCTACCATATTGCAGTTACCTTTCATTCAGCGCCAACCGGCCACCTCCATATCGCACATGCAGATCATTCAGGGCGTTCCGATGAGTGCCACGGATGGTACAGGACAAGCGGTAAACTTCATGGTGCCTGTAACTTTTAGTCCTCCCCTTACCCCTAACAGTAGTTCCTCCCCTAGTCCAACTGTGTTCACTTTTGCAGGTCAACCCACTTTCGTGAACCAGCATCACCTAATTGGTCAACCACCCGTGAAATTGTCGCCGATTTCCGTTTCCATGGCCAGTGTCTCCCAGAATAGTGCTGTTCAGTCCTCCCCCATTATTCCCCCCCAGCAGATGATCACCCCCACAGAACGCCCCACCCCCACGGCTAAGTTCTTCCGGAACACCCCCGGGGGCTTGATTCCACTGTCAACCATTTCAGCTGCAGCCAGCAACTTTGCAGCCAAAGAGGGCCTGGCAACAGCAAGGAAGCTTGACCTCCCTGACCTCAGTGCTAATGACGTCTGCTGAGTCGATCTCATATTTTATTGACTTGTAGAATATTCATATTTAAGTTTAAAAAAGTATAAATGTATTTTATTGAGGGATGATTGCATGTTGTTGTTTTTGGCTGAAGAATGTGTCCTGTGCTGTCCTTTTAACTTGTAGTTAACTTGATGGAAAAAAAGTGTGTTTTAACTTATGGCTTATGTCTAATTTTATGTGGTGCACTAAGATGTAAAAAAGTTAGACCAAAGTATTTATTCTCTGCACAAGAATTGTGTATCTGCATGAAATGAATTTTTTTTTGTAGTATTTATTATGTAAAGCCTCTTATTTTGAAAACAAGCCTAGCTATATATATAATATTGTTTTTTTTTTTTGCTTAGTATGGAACTAATGATGCACTGTATTTCTGGAAAAAACTATATAGGAAAAATCTACAGAAGGAAAATGTTAATTTCGAGCTTGCATTTTATAAGGATGATAGAGGAGGTGTTAAGTGTAAAATAAAATAAAATGTGTTTTTTCGTGTACAAATGTTTGGTCCTACATGGTGTTGTAAAATCTGTAATTGGAAAGCATATATACTATTGTTGGAAGAGAAATGCATGTGTAAAAATGTTAGGGGTTTGAAGTGTAATGTGTAGAATAGGTGAATGTTAATAGATGAAATTTGTCATTAGGATGATGTTTCTGGGTCCATGCTAAATGTACAAAAGTTTGACTTGCAGTGTGTCGATATAGAATGGTAATGGGAAAATATATACCCATGTAGAATGTAATTGCGAAAAAAATTGTTGTATAAAGTTAAGCTGGGGTACATGAATTTTTTCTTGTCTGATTTTGGGTCTACGATATGCATGTTGTTTGACTAGTGTACTTGGAAGAAGGCTGTCTGGAATTTTTGTAGAACTTTCTGAATGCATTAGAGTTGAGACAAAGAAGATAATTTGTGGCAAACTGTGATACATCTTTATTGTTTAGTTTGTCAACTTTGTTTATCAATACAATGTGGTTGTAATCATTTTGATAATTTCTGTAGATTCCAATTTTGTTAAGTTTTTTTTTTTGAAAGATTTTTTTAGGCAGCATTCATAGTACCCAGTACCCGCATGTAATGCATATATGTTTTGTTTATTTTTTATTTATTTTTTTCCTAATAATAATAGTTTTATTTTTGCATGGGCAGTACTATAATATTTTTTTTAAATATATAATATTTGAGCTAGCTCAATATGTTTATTTTATTAATCAGCGAGTTGAGAGGAAGATCACATGAACACTGTGTAGGAGTTATCTTCCCTTCATCTAAATCCACACACAGTCATTTCATTCCTGGATTATAGTATTTTAATTAGCAAACAAATCAGCTCACTTTATTCATGATACTCTTTTGTTTTTTGTTAGACAACAAGTATTGTTAAGTTGTTTCTTTTATTATTCTATGTTTTAACCCTGCATCGTGCACAATTTCTTCCAATGTAATTGATTAAATTGCTGCATGAAAGTCAAATTGTACATAGATAATTGTATATAAAGGAATAATAAACTATTTAATGATACATATGCAGTGTTTCTTTCTCTTAGATTTTTATGCAGGTTTAGCACAATCTGTATTAAGATTTTTGTGATAGAGGGATGGACAGAAGGACAAATGAGATGTACTGCCCCTTCACTTTTACGAAAGCGGGGGACAAAAAGAATGAAATACAGTTGATCTTCTGTAACAAACATTGAAATCTGGAATGAAATAGTATGTGGAAGTCATTGGGAAGTTCTAACCACTTCAATTTGATTTTTTCCACAATATGTGAACTCCTGTGTATTTCGGACGTTTTCCTTGTTCCACTGAGTTTGAGATAATGAGGTATGACTGTATATAAAAATAAAACATCACAAATGTGGGATATTTTTGTAGCCTAAACATTTTCTTTTTAGGTCCCCTGAGTAAACTCAGGTGACACATTTCAATCACTTCGTCAACCGTTGTTTGCTGTGTGAACATTTGAACATTTTTTAGCTTCTCTGCAACCGCTCAACCAATTTTGGCATAAAGCATTTATGGGTAAAGAAGTACAAAAAAATTTTGAAACCCCTGCCACCGTGTGCCCTGAGGGGTAAGACAAGAACAGCTAAAATTAATGCAATCTTAAAAACCTTTACTCCTGGATATCAAGCAGTCAAACTGTTGGCTTGAATGTGATAAGCATTGAGTCCTAGATACCAAAATCACGAAATTCATCCAGGGTCAGGGATGCTCTCTGGGACAACCTGTGTGTGTGTATATATATATATATATATATATATATATATATATATATATATATATATATATATATATATATATATATATATATATATATATATATATATATATATATATATATATATATATATATATATATATATATATATATATATATACATAATTTTGTCTGGTGTCTGTCATCAGGCTGTTTTAAAGTATGACTTTCTCCAGAATGACTGGACCATTGGCTTTTATTCTCGGAAATGTTCATTGAAAGGCTGTCCTATTTTTGTTGTAGCATAGTTAATCATATAAATTGATAAATGTATTGATGAAATTAATATTTATTTTTGAAACAAAATTAAAATCTACGGCCTGGAGGGCCAGGTAAAAAAAATATTTTTATTTGTTCGGACAAATTAGAAATTCGTTCGGACGAATTACTTATTTGTTCGGACGAATTAGATATTCGTTCGGACAAATTAGAAATTCGTTCGGACGAATTAAAAATTTGTTCGGACAAATAAGTTATTTGTTCGGACAAATTAGAAATTCGTTCGTACGAATTAGTTATTTGTTCGGACAAATTAGATATTCGTTCTGACAAATTAGAAATTCGTATTTGATAAAATTAAAAATTTGTTCGGACAAATAAGTTATTTGTTCGGACAAATTAGAAATTCGTTCGGACGAATTAGAAATTTGTTCGGACAAATAAGTTATTTGTTCGGACGAATTAGATATTTGTTCGGACGAATAAGATGTTTGCACAAATTATCTTGTAAAGAGAGATATACAATTTGTTTATTCAGAGGATTCATTCCTTTTTAATATATAAATAGCTCTTTGGACTATGACATACACACGTTGCAACTAGACATGTGCTAGTCGGGTATGTTGATTGTAAACAATCGGAAATAATGGTTTTATACCAGTATATATTATAGGCCTAGTCTGCCATTCTGAAAGTATATTATCTGAGAGCCCACTAGTAAATTCAAAGGGTCATTTACACCCTCTTATCAAACATCTTTTCACTCCCATCCCTGACACACTCATAAGATTTGTCATAAATAAACATCATCTGGTTCTACCAGACCGACTTTTGCTGGTGGTGTTAAATTGGTA
>NW_026930099.1:0-10776 GCF_032062105.1 Saccostrea cuccullata
TATTGAAACAGGGAGATATAATAAAACTAACAAAACGCATAGGAAATGTTTTTCTTGTCATAATTGTGTTGAGGATGAGTATCATTTTTTTTTATTGGTATGTCCTGTTTATGAAGATTATCGAAATAAATTTATCAAAAAATATTTCATTAAAAAACCATCCATGTTTAAATTATTACAATTGTTCAACACTGAGAATTATAAGGATATGTGTAAACTTGGTAAATATATTTAAGACCGCAGAACATTAACTGGCAAAATTGGAAATATACAGCTTACGTCATTTAGAAGTATCTGTTACAATCAAAACATTCAGTGATAGACAGCGTAATGGGCGGGTTTATAGTGTATACAATTCGACGCGGACGTTTGGAAAACATCGGATTGAAATTGCAGATCGAAATTCATTTCCAATCCACCTCAGCTACGCTACAATTCGACGCGGACGTGTGGAAAACATCGGATTGAAATTGCAGATCCAAATTCATTTTCAATCCACCTCAGCTAGCTAGAAGGCACATTACTGATTGACCCAAAAGACAGTATATTTTCAATTTTGGTACAGTTTGAATATTTCATTTCTGTTTGGTAAATATATGTTTGTGTTAGGGAAGAGGGGTTTAACAATTTGAAATAAAGTTGTCCAACATTTTTCAGTGAGAATAAGTATAAAACTCATGCACTCTTATAATCCTAGAAATAAAATCTATTGTCATGTTACATGTAAGTCATGACCTGACTTGACAATTTTTTACCCCCCCCCCCTTCTAGAATCAAATACTAGTATCTCCTGAAAAATAATCTTTGTCTTCTATGATCTTTCGCGTCCCTAAAATTATAAGCTAAAACTCGTATTAATGTGAACTTCAAACAATATGTATTCGGGAGCCGAAATAAGTTGATTTTTGAATCATATATTCACTCTTAGCTTTAAAAACAGATCAGATGGATTGAAAATGAATTTGGATCTGCAATTTCAATCCAATGTTTTCCACACGTCCGCGTCGAATTGTAGCGTAGCTAAGGTGGATTGAAAATGAATTCCGATCTGCAATTTCAATCCAATGTTTTCCAAACGTCCGCGTCGAATTGTACCGCCCATTAAGCTGTCTATCACTGAATGTTTTGATTGTAACAGATAGAAATGACGTAAGCTGTACATTTCCAATTTTGCCAGTTAATATTCCGCGGTCTTACCCGCCCATTACGCTGTCTATCACTGAATGTTTTGATTGTAAGAGAAAGAGATGACGTAAGCTGTATATTTCCAATTTTTGCCAGTTAATGTTCCGCGGTCTTATTACAGTCTGAGGCGAAGAGGTGATCTTGTAATCCGTTAATTGTATGTTTTTCATTACTTTTTTGTTTGTTTGTTATCTATTACTATCATTTTTGTACGTACACATTGTTTTCCTGTAAATTATCCACTTCTGTACTGAAAATGTTTATATTATTTTGTACTGATGAGCTGTAAAGCTTAAAGTTAAAATAAAGAAGACAACATATGTACCTGTATTTGAAATATGTCGGAAATGAAAAGTTGATAATTACCTAAAATTCCGAAAGTGAAATTCGAAAAAATCTAACAGTTATTCCTTAAATACACTGAGTCTTCAATGCCTACATATATATTATTTATTCAATTCCATTGAATTTGATCCTATTAGGGATTGAATACCTTAAAGATAACTTTAACATTCAAAATTTGGTTAACATGTAGTCTGACCAAGAAAAACAATAACTTGAATAACATGTCCTGATTATATAGCAAAGAATTGTTAACATTTTTGTACAAAATATTTATATAGCTCATTTAGAAGTCGGTTATAGAAAGAAACAGCATTGACTACTCTACACTACAATACTGCACTATCATTTGGTAAAATCAGAAAGATCAGACTATCATCACAAAGCTTAGCTACAGAAAGTTGACGCCATAAATATGTCCTAATATGCAAAAACCCGAATATGTCATCTGACAGTTTAGATTTTAGATGAAAGAAAAGTGCAAATCATACTAAAATGCCCAAGAAATCCGGATTAATGAGTAAAGCATATTTTAAAAAATACTGGGAAAAAAACCATCTTTGTTTAAATTCATGCAATATAAATGTGAACCTTTAATGTTAAGGATCTTTGGAAAGTTTCTGTCCCATATGCTTATGATATTCTGTCTTTAATGGTCTTGCAAGTTCCAACAAAGAGAACAAATGAAGGCATTGTCCCATATAGTTACATAAATATTAATGTACATTTAGACTTAGGGAATGATACCAGTATCTTTAATCAGTCTATCACATTTGAAGAAATAAAGAATGCAATAAATAAATTGAAAAACCAATAAAACCCCAGGTGGTGATGTTTTGTATTACCGGTAGTATATACTAGTATGAAAACAACTATGTCATGACAATATAGTACATCAGAGTTTATGCAATTTTTCATGCATGAAATCGAAAAGTAAGATTTGACACTTTTAATATTCCTTAAGAAGAGTTTTTTCACAAGAAAACAAATGAATTGTTTTACATGTCAAATAAACAACAAATGCAAGATGACATGTTTGTTATGTTGAAACTATATGAAATTATTATGCTGTTGATACGGTCTTTAAAAAACCAAAACAACATTTGACCGAACAAGATAGGCAATGTACATGAAATCCTTCCTAAAATCGCTATTTTAATTTACCATTAAATTGTGAACTAGACTTGTTTGATAATATCATCAACCCATATTTACTTTATTCTTGTGAAGTTTAGGAGTATGAAAATTTATTTAAGACATAATAGAAAAATTGCACTTAAAAATTCTGAAATTTATTTTTAATCTTTAATCAAGTATTCAAAATTGATTGCAAGCTGTATGGAGAAACAAATAGATATCCACTGCCAATAACCATAAAATTAACAAAGTTAATTCAGAGAATTTGCGTCCCCCGCTTTGGAAAAAATTAAATCATGCGCAGTTTGGGGTGAGTTGGGGGGGGGGGTTCCCATCCCCCTTCTGAATTTGTAGAATTATTAGAAGTATACATTTATACTGAAGCAAATAAAATATATCAATGAATATAAAGATTTGATTACTTATTTTTTATTATGTGTGTTGAAAAAAATTCTTTTTATGAGGAATATTTATCACACTGTAGTGGTGATTTTATGAGTTTGTACAAGCCAAACCTCATGTCATAATTTTTTATAATTTCATATGCTGAATACTATCATTTAGTAAAAAAAAGGATTTCAGAAAAAAATGGATCGCCCAGATTTGAACCGGAATCTCTCACAAGACATATCACTACACCACGGAACCGCTGGGGATAATTCTATGCAAAGATGAAGTCAATTCATGAAAATATTCGCGTTCGATAACTGCCAAATTTTACACAATACATGGTGTCTAATTTGACCTTTATTCAACAATTTTAATAAATGTAATAAGAATATAAAGTCCTGTATATAAAGAACCTGTTTTATACGTAATAACTCTCCTCATGTTCCTGCGCTAAAAATACTAGTAGCAACATGTAATACAATAAATACTAATAAACAATCGGGGCGGTGCACTTTGAGAGGGGCGAGAGAGGTCATTGGGAATTTTTGTATTATGCAAATTTTCGAAGACTTGGCTGGTTTGTCTGTGCATTGGTTGCCGGCGACTGTTTACGACGACAATGTCGCCGTTGTTGAAGTTACTGTTGTCATCGGTCTTTGACTAACTAGTCTTGAGGCTAATGTTAACATTACGTCGTCATTTAAAATTTCGTTTATGATTTTTCTAGCTTCGTCCATTTGCATGCGTTGGTATCCGTTGAATGCATTCAAAACACTGACTCGAGTGCCTAATCACCATCGACCCAGGTGACCAACAGATTGTTTCAAAGGCTAGTAGTACTAGTCCCAATCTTTGTGCTTAATACAGGGGTGATATAAATTTGTTTAATTGCTAACATCGATTAGTGTACAGTTGTCTTTCGTGTAAGAACCAGCAGGAGCGGGCTTCTGCATGATACCTGTCATATACATTCTTGAAAGGTTCGCACAACGGGTGATCGCAGAAAAAAAGTTTGACATGTCTCTGTTATAGACAATTTAGGCAATATTTTATTTACAATCAAGCCCCCCCCCCCCCGAGAAGCATAAAAATACATTAGTAGATAAAGGCAGTGTACATCAATAGGTAGATAAAAAAAATATAAAATCAAATTGTATTAAAGTACATTACTAGTAGTAGTATATCTAGTTAGTTATACATTAATCGCAAAATTTGCTTTTATTTTGGTCTTTTAATTTTGTATTTTGTGTAAAGATGGTGGAAAATAATAAAAACTAGAGCAAAGCTCGTTGCAAAGCAACGAGTAGGTCTTCCGTCCGGTTTTGACCGGAAGTGCCGGAAGTAACGTCAACAAAAGAAAGCAATGAGCTTAGTAGTCTCCAGTGACTTTATTATTTCAATTTTGCATCAAAACCTTCAAAATAGTTTTTTTGGCTACTTCCGGTTTGACCGGAAATGATGTCGACGGACGGAAAATTAAGAATTTTATTTCCACTGACATATGTTACCCCAAAACATGTCAAAAATGGCCAAAATATCTTTTTTTCACTACTTCCGGTTTGACCGGAAGTGACGTTATTTGACGACTTTTAACAATTTGGGCTTCGTTTCCGGCTGACATCAAAGCCGAAAGACCAGAAAAAATTCAAATTAAACCATTTTTTTTTATTCAAGAGGTTAAATTTTTCGTCAACTTCCGGATAAACCGGAAGTACTTCAAATCAATGCTTTTTGTTGACAATTGTGAATGTATACATGAGTTCTGTTTGCCTTTAATCACGACGGTTAAATTTTTCAAAAAATCTTGAAATTAAACATCACTTCCTGTGTCGACCGTATTAAAAGACGTAATACATATCTTAAAGAGATGTTTTACCATCCCTGAAAATTTCGTGATTCATTCTTGAGTGGTTTACAAGAAGATGCGTGGACAAAATAACGATTTTAAAAATGAAAAATGCGACCGGAAGTGATTTTTTCAAAAATGCAAAAAAATGTCTGGATATATTACAAAAATGCATCATTCCTGAAAAAATCATTGAAATCGGTTCAGTAGTTTCGGAAGTCGGAAGACCTTAAAAAATATTGATTTCTTTAAAACTTGGATTTAAATTAAATAGTGTCAATTCATTTAAAATTCAATGTGTTGTATTTACATGTCTTTCTAGAGTTGTCGTTCTTGCTACTGTACGAACGATAACTCTAAATTTTTTCAAGCATCTGAAGCACACCGACCTGTTTTCTAATAAATATTTATAAAACATGCGTAATGAGGATGCGCGCATGTTTGGTTCATGTCGTTTTCTCACTCGTGAAGTTTTCACTTTTATGTTTGTGTAATTTTCACATGAAATCGTGTAAATATTTTGTGATTTGTGCATTTTCCTTAATGTATGTGCAAAATTCAACAAGTTAGTGCATATTTCCTAAACTTTGTGTAAGTTTTTATTACATCGTGTAATTTTTTGTTTGAGGTGTGCAGAAAATAATTTTGAACCAATCGGCGTGCCATACTCGGCTTTCTCCGTAAATCTCCGACAAGCAGAGATTTACGGAAACAGCCAAGCAACTGGTAGACCAAGACGAAGCCTGATCACCTTCTGTTGTCGGGTTCGGAAATCGATTAACAAATTTCGTAACTTCTTGTTCATTTCAAGGTGTCGCATCGGTAATTGTTTTCACTGAATGTAATATAATTCTATATAGAATAAAAATCGGTAAAAATCAGGTATTTGTTTACTAGAAAAAATATTCAAATCTGTGCTTAAAGAAAGAAGAAGATGACCGAGTAGTAAACTTGTGTTTGCACGCATAATTAAACGAAAGGCCGGGTCCCTACAAGGGGAGATTTTCAAGAAAAGACAAAAATAGGGTGGGATCATTTAAACATATTTTCCCGAGAACTTATAGCGCCAAAAAAGCTGAAACTTGTGCGGAAAAATCCTTAGGTAGAGGCCCATAGGCCCGTCGCTCATCTGTGAAACTTTGCCCTTGCTGGTCTTTACCAGTGTTCCCCCTTTGTTTTACCGATTGTGGTCTAGCTCTACCCCCGGGGGTCATGATTTGAACATTTTAGAATCTACATTACCCCAATATGCTTTCACACAAGTTTCAGATTTTTCTGGCCCAATGGTTCTTGAGCAGAAGATTTGCAAATATTTTCCCACATATATAATTTTTGATGTAAAACTTTGATTCCCATTATGGCCCGCCATACCCCCAGGGTCATAATTTAAATTAATCTGTGTACATTTTTCCAGTATATTTTTAGCTCTGCTGAGCCAAAGGCTCAAAGAGCTAATGCTATGGCCATTTGTGCGGTGTGCGTTAACTTTTTAGAATATGGGCCATAACTCAAGAACCAATCTGTACCAAATTTGCCACAGGGTATCCTTGGCCCAAGGGCTACCATTTATACTAAAATAAGGGTTTGGACCCTAAAACAAGGGGAGATAATCAGGAAAACAAAACCAAAAGTACTAGTTGCTAAAAAATCATCTTCTCCAGAACCATCAGGCAGATTTTCACCAAACTTACATACAAGAATCAGGATATGTTGAGGATTAAAAATTGTTCAAGGCATGACCCTCGGGCAAAGGGCGTGGCCTCAAGGTCACTTTGAAGTTGACCTAAATTTACAATTAATAAAAATGTTTATATTTTGCTTACTATAAGGGCTAGGATCATCAAATTTTGTAAGTTGATGTATCTTAGGACTTCACATCATGTTAACTCAAAAGTAGGTCACGGTGACTTACTTTTATAATTTTGCGGGCATTTGTTTTCAAATTGATTTGAAGGCATATTTTGGACACTTTAAGGCCTATGATCATGAAACTTAGTCAGTTGATGCATCTTGGGTCCTCGAACAACATCAACCTATAAGTAGGTCACCGTGACCTTCTTTTTGAACTTTATGACTTAACTTTTTAAAACATTAAATCCCATTATTTCAGGCACTGTAAGGATTAAAATCATCAAATCTTGTAAGTTGCTGCATCTTGGGACCTAAGACATATTTAAGAAAAGTAGGTCACTGTGACCTACTTTTAAATTTTGCAGTCATATGTTTTCAAATTGTTTAAAAGGCATTTTTATTTCCATATCCTTCTTTATTACTTTCAGACCTACAATCATCAAACTTGATCAGGAGATGCATCTTGGACTCTGAAAAATGTCGACCAAAATGTAGGTCATGGTGACCTACTTTAGACATTTTATGGCTATATTTATGTATCTTAAGTATTTATTGGCTTAGAATCATCAAACTTTGTGAGTTGATGCATCTTGGGTTTTCGGAGAGTGACGACCAAAAGTTAGGTCACGGTGACCTACTTTTGACATTTTATGGCTATATTTAAGTATCTCCGGTACTTATTGGCTTAGAATCATCAAACTTTGTCAGTTGATGCATCTTGGGTTTTTGGAGAGTGACAACCAAAATTTAGGTCACGGTGACCTACTTTCGTCATCTTATGGCTATATTTAAGTATTTTGGGTATTTTTGGGGTTAGAATCATCAAACTTTGTAAGTTGATGCATCATGGGTTTTAGGAGAGTGACGACCAAAAATTAGGTCATGATGACCTCTTTTGACATTTTATGGCTATATTTAAGTATTTCGTGTACAAATTGGCTGAGAATCATCAAACTTTGTCAGTTGATGCATCTTGGGTTTTCGAAGAGTGACGACCAAAAATTAGGTCACGGTGACCTACTTTCGACATTTTATGGCTATATTTAAGTATCTTAATTTTTATTGGCTTATAATCATCAAACTTTGTCAGCTGATGCATCTTGAGTTTTCGGAGAGTGACGACCAAAAATTAGGTCAAAGTGACTTACGTTCGACATTTTATGGCTAAATTTAAGTATTTCCGGTACTTATTGGCTTAGAATCATCAAAACTTTGTCAGTTGATGCATCTTGGGTCTTTGGAAAAGTGTCAACCAAAAATTAGGTCACGGTGACCTAGTTTTGACATTTTATGGCTATATTTAAGTATCTTAGGTATTTATTGGCTTAGAATCATCAAACTTAGTCATCAGATGCATCTTTGGACTCTGAAAAATGTCGACTAAAATGTAGGTCATGGTGACCTACTTTCAACATTTTATGGCTATATCTAAGTATCTCTGGTACTTATTGGCTAAGAATCATCAAACTTTGTCAGTTGATGCATCTTGGGTTTTCGGAGAATGTTGATCAAAAAGTAGGTCACAGTGCTTCTTTCGACATTTTATGGCTATATTTAAGTATCTTATGTATTTAATGGCTTAGAATTATCAAACTGTGTAAGTTGATGCATTTTGGGTTTTCCAACGATGTAAATCCAGAAGTAGTTCTTATTAGCCAAGAATCATCAAACTTTGTCAGGTGATACAACTTTGGTCTTAGGATACTTATGGTTAGAGGCTTCAATACAAGTGATAGGTTGTACAATTTATCAGAAGAGCGATTCAAGGCCCTTGGGCCTCTTGTTACATAACTTTCAGTGTTTCTGGCCCAGTGGTTCTTGAGTTTAAATGTTTTTCCTGTATATTTCTATGTGAAACTATGATTCCCAATTGTGACTCGCCCTACCCCCTGGGGTCATGATTTGAACAATTTTAAATCTATACTTCCCAGAATGCTTCGAGGGACCCCCCCCCTCCCGGACTCCGCTTTTGCTTTAAGAAGTGCCCCGATATCTCTGATGAAATTCATCTTGATAGAAAAACAGAGCTGCCAATATTCTGAAATGACAAATAGTAAGTCGGGATCTAGGGACCACCTAGGCCCCCTGCCGATGTAGATGTTTTGTAAATGGACATGCATTCTGAGGCAAGTTTCCATTTGTTTACTCTAACACATTGACATGCAAATGATCGGCCTTCTAAAACTTAAACTATGATACATGCAAGCGTTGTCATAATTATGAATATGTATATCATAATACAGCAGAACTCGGTTAGTACGAACACGGATATTGCGAATTTACGGTTATAGCGAAGTCATCTTGGATCCCCAGCTATATAAATTTAATGAATTTCTTATGCGGTTATAACGAATTACTGATATAGCAAAGTAATTTCATGGGTCCAAGTGACTTCTTTATAACCGAGTTTTGCTGTAGTAGAAACTTTAGACTGCCAGTTGTGAAAATACTAGTATTACAAACGTTCAACGAGAAAAACTGAAATCGGAAGAAGATAAAAAGAATTCGTAAGGCGTATTTTAGACGATGATTTCGTACATTTTACGCCAAAATCGATCGCAAGGGTTAGCAGCTCTGGTTAAATAATTTATACTCCCCTTGGGAATGTATTCTGACTTGGAAATGATATCCTTCAGACTTTGCTGTGTTGTCATAAAATTAATGCTGTAACCGGAAAATTAAATTTCTAAAACATTTGTTAGAAACAACGTATTTAAATGTTAATTTAACTTTCTCTCATGTCTTAAAATATAAGGTTTTCAATAAAATGTGGACACTTTAGGATTTAAATCTTACAATTGCAATTCAAATGTTGAGTGTATACATTTGTACAAAAGGTCTTCATAGTTTGCCACTATTGACAAATTTCTTCTGTTTCCACTCCCTGACTCAGTAGTTTCCTAAACTTACATAAGAATGAATTGACAAAGAGAGAAATTCCCAGTGTAAACTGAATACAGCAATGCAGGAGTCCTTTGGGATTAATAAGCTTTCCTCCTGAAGAAAATCTAAAGCATTATCTTTATCTGTCACACTGAGATTAATAACCACCTCTGTCTGCAAATGATGTTTGTTTTGAAGTCCATTGTTTTGAAAGTCCAACCAGATTAAATTTACCTGAATGGCAAACTTCAAAATCTCCTTTGAAATTTCCTAGAAGATCCACTTCTTGCAACCAATTCATCAAAGACCTTCACTCTCAACATAATTCGTGAATGTCTACGTAAAAGAAAGGCACAGTAAAGTCAGCTAATTTTTTTTATTTACGTTTTGACATTCTATTTTTTATCATTCAAAAGGCTGGAAAAAGTCACGTGGTTAGCAACGTCACGACTTTGGAATGTAGAAGATAACTTCAGATACCGAGGTGTGTTTTGAAGTCGATTACAATTTGGATTAATATACTTCGTAATATAAACGTAGTTTATTACCATAAAAATACAAGGAATTAAAAAATCAATTACTTTGCAGTTTTATTGCCATTTTAACGAAATCGGCACGCTGATGCATGCCTCATAGATAGAGGAGAAGCACGCACTTCTTCCTTTATAAGTCCATGTACTGGTCAAGTTCATTTGTCCCATTATTTACTAGGAGACTTAATGCTTACAGAACACTATGAGGTCTTTCCACCTTCTTTGAGTTTCAAATTTATTTTATTTTTGACTCTTTAAAATTACATTCTATGAAAAAGAAACCAAAATTGACTTAAATCATACAATAAATGAAAATAAGAAAATTGGAATGACTTTGACCTTGAGAAAACACTCAAGGTCAAAGTAACAATGCAATTGACTCCATGCTTCTATGAATTATAGTTTTCAAGGTATAAGGTTTAAAGCTTAACACATTACGTAAAAGGAATCTGTCCGCCATTTTTGTTTCCGAGTCTCGCTAATCTGCAGACCCCTATAAAAAGGACATAATTTAATAAGTGTTCATTGTTATCAATCGACACCAGAGAAGACCGAGTAAGCTTTGAAGGATTCGGTAGCGAGAATAATAACGAATATTCGAGACCATAT
>NW_026930100.1:0-11066 GCF_032062105.1 Saccostrea cuccullata
GAATTTACAAATCACAAAATTGATTTATGTGAACAATTGAAAGTTAATATTATATAATGTAAATTTATTCTAAAATAAAATGGAAGTAAAATTTTATACCGAACTATTTCGATTTGTGTATTCTCAATAAAAAAATCATTTATCCGGTAAATTAAAATTTCGTTAATACATTCTATAGATTTTGTCTTTAATAAAAATACAAAATTTAGCAGTTTTTCGAAAAATTTCTTACGATATGAATGTTCTTCTATTAATTTCGTCTATAAACTGTGAAATCAAAATTTCTTTATACATGTCGAATATTCAATGATCGAATTTACATGTTAAATTTCAGTTTAAAGGAGTTCAGGTTTGAATTTAATTGAATTTATCTTTTATTGACAGATCACTTAAAACTTATAATTCTTGAGGTTTTAATTTCCTATATCGTAATGATTAAAAAATTCTGTTAGCTCATTTTTTTTTCATCGAATTAATCAAAATTATCAGAACTTAATATTTTTTATGCCGTTTTAGAAATGGCGTATGAGTTCAAGAGGTGAAATCTAGGTTACTTGGTTAAAGGGGGGGGAATAAAATTTATGTATACTTGATAATTTAATAACTAAAGGTAAGGTAAATTAAATTCAAGGTCAAGTCAAGTCATTGTTTTGGCTAATTACTTTTAAATTTAATAAATAATAATGGTAGGAAAGTTAAGTCAAAGGGCAGAAGTTAATCTAAGACGAAGTTTGCAATAATATATCTTCGTTAATTAAAAAAGATTAGGATTTGAATTTTAGGTGGTAAAAAAAGTATGTTCAATATCGCCTGCTGGAATGACTGTGTTAAGTGAGTCATCGCTATTAAATTTGAAAATTCATTAGAGCATAAAATTTCAACTTTGAGTTCAATAATTTTTGCCTATTTTTTAGGCCACTTTTATGATTTTTGGAGATATAATTTACATTTTTTTTTCAGTTTAAAAAATATTAGGTAAAAAGTTTAAATGTTTAATTTAAATTTGGTGGATATTTCGGGCATAAAAGCACCTTTAACTTCGGTGATATAGATACTTCAAAGGTTCTCTGCAACTAAAATTTCATCTTTTTAATTTTTTCAAAACTCGGAAAATCCTAAAATCTAAATCGGAAATTACGGAAGTACTTATAAATAAAAAAAAATATCTGTTTTTTATGTTTCAGTCCGAAAGTTTCAAAAATCGAAGACTTTCGAGAATGCGAAAACGGTAAGAAAAAAAAAAAATAATATAAAAGGGAAAAGAACCTGAAAACAAAGGTCTCCGAGACGAAGCTAAAATCCGTGGCACAAGTTCGGGACAGAAAATTGTTTTACTGTTGTGAAATGATTGTTTAAAAAAAAATTCCTTTTTCTTTCAATAACGGAAATGTGTTTATAGTCAAAAGACTGGAAGTGCCGTTTTTAATGAAATAAAATTGAACGTTGTCTCAAATTTCAATTTCATAATAAGAAATACGGATTAGTAAATATTAAAGTTAAATTATTAATGGTAAATTTTTCTGAAGAACACTGTAGGTTATATTTTAACAAACCATTTCGTTTTATTGCTAAATGTAAATACATAGTATCCGGAAACATGAAATCGTATAAAATATAATAATTAAAATTTAGCAACTTAAACAAAAAAATGCGAAAATTTAGAAATGTTTTACAAATTCATACGAAAATAATTTTGCCTAAAAATCTTAACAAAAATGGTTATATCAAAATATTCTGAATTCAGTTCGAAATACAGTCAACAAAATTTGCATGTTTTAAAAAAATTATTTATATCGAGATAAATTATAATTCCGAAAAATAAAACTTTTATAATGGAACTTAAAATTAAAAATTTCTAGTTTCTAATTGTGATATCAGAATTTTGATAATTAAAAAATTTTAGTTCTATATCAGTTATTATTTTTTAAATACGAAAATCTTTCTTTATGTGAGAATAAAACTTTAAAAACATTTTATTTTGTCAGTTATTTTTTATCAAAATTTTATTTAAAATTAGACGAAATTTATAATGAGGTATATTCTTATAAGATTGGTGATTAATATTTGTTTAAGTCGTTTATCAAAAAATGGAGTTATATTAATAATTAATTAATTAAACATTTTAATATAGTTAAGATTTTGATTTTTAAGTAGGTAATTCAAAGAAGGTAAATAAAGTAAAGTAGGTATTTTTTTCAAATTGCTTATCAGGATAAAATTGAATAAAGTGTATTCAAGTAATCAGAAAGGTATAGAATTTAAAATTGTGAAGAACTAGCTTATTAATTTATCGAGAATAATTATAAATTTAGGTTATGTCAAAAATTTAAAATTTTTCGGCCTACGAAGTCGATTTTAAGATTAAATGTTCTGATATTATTTTGAATTCTAGTGATATAAAAATTCATTTGTATAACTTGGCTTGATTTATTTTAGGCCAGCCCTTTTTGGAATTTTAAAGTAGCAATTGTCATCTTTTTCCTTTTAATTTTAGTAAAAATTCTAAGGGTAATTTTAAATTTTTAGATTTTTGGCAAGATCATTTCTACAGGTGTTGTGAATATATTCAAAGGTTAAGTTAATATGTTGGTTAGTTTTCAGAAAACTTCCGGAAATGACCCTAAAATCACTAAACCGAAATCTCAAAACCGGAAGTGAGTCATAAAACAAAAATTACTCTTTTAAATCTATCGCCTGAAATTCATAAAAGAGTGACCGTTCGAGAAACTGCGTAAAAATGGTAAGAAAAAATTACAATAATAATAAATTTGGAAATAACAGGATAATGTTCCGCTAAAGGAAGAACTAAATAATGCTATTGAAAGATGGAAGAAAAGATTTCTTACGATTTGTTAAGAGAACTTTTATATAAAAAATTCGATTGCTTTCGATTAAAATTTCGAAATGGTGTTTAATCATTTAAAAAGACTGACAGCTGCTTTGTTTAATAGAATAAATCTGGAAAGTGGTTTATGCTACAGAAAATTCAATTTACTGATACAGCGAAACACTGAAGTTGTGTCATCTGTATCAGAAAGATTTATTTAATGGAAACATTATTATGGAACAGCATGGAAATAATTATATTAATATTAATGTATTCCATATTTCTGTGAATCAAAGTAAGACATTATTTATCCCAGAAGAAATGAATTTCGGTATTTTGAATCTCATATTATAAATTTTTTCAACTAAACTTAAAAAAATGGAAAAACTTATTGCTTTATATTTAGGGAAATTTCATCACGAAAAATAGATGTAGCCGTAAAAATTATAATTTTTTTCCTATAACGGGTAAACTACACAAAGATATTGGATGTTCATGCCTAAATTACAGTACAGAAATTTGCTGGTTTCAAAAAAATCAGTTGCTGATCGTCGTCAGTTTGAATTTTTTTCAATTCAGAAATTTTAATTCTAAATATCAGGTACGTAACTTAATAATTTCTTTGATTTTACTCAAAATAATTTAGTATACATGGATAGTAAAAAAAAAATTCTAGGTATCTTTCGTTTGATTATTTTCAATTCAGAAATTTATATTTAAAATTGGATATGGTAAAACTTTAAATATTTCATTGAGGCCAAAAATTTACCAATATTCAGGAACGAATGAATAATTAAATGTCAAGATTCTACAGGATTTTACTCGAGATATTAATAAAAATTCGGGTCGTTATATAATACAGTTTTTTTTTTCAGAAAATGAATTATTGATTCAAACTTAAATCAGAGGTTCTTAAATTCATTAAGTCAAGGAAATGAAGTTAAATTGTTTTGTTAATTATTCTCTTTTCAATTAAAAGTGAGAATATAATAAGGTATTTGTAAGTTTTAATTGAATTTATATGAAATAGTGCAAGTAAAAGTTAATTTACTAGGCTTGTTCAAAAACAAAAAGCTCGTTAATTCAAGAATTTGATTGATAACTTGGTTATTTGCAAAACATTTAAAATCTGGTACCGAATGCGGTAATTAACGATTTAAATGATCTCTGTCTCTTTTATTTTTAATTTCCTCTATGTCAAGAAATTGAAAAATTTTGAGATTGTAAAACGTTTTCATTGATCTTATTTTAGGCCAGCTTTTATTGATATAATTTGAAGATCTAATTCTACATTTTTTGTTCTACATGTTTAACAATTTTCGGTAAAATTATCGAGAAGGTGTAAAAATTTTGAAATTCTGGTAGATTGGGCTAAATGACATTGTCTTCGTTGTTTGAACTTTTATTAGCTAAAGGTTGCTAGCATTTGAAAATTCAGTAATGTTAGTCCTTTGAATCCGAAAGGCACTTTTCTTAATATGAAAAAGCAATTGACTTTTTTCTAAGTTTTAAAAAATTTTTAATAAAATTATCTAAAGTGAAAACTTTGAAATTCTGTAGACATTAAGCAAAAAAAGATAATAAATAATTCGTGTGAAACTAGTACTTTAAATGTTGCCTAACTGAAAATTTCATATTTGGTACTAAATTGAAACTCAAATGCCTTCTAACATCAATTATGGAATACGGAAGTGAGTATCAAAATAAAAATTTATCTGTTTATAAGTTCAAACTAAAAGTTTAATTACGTTGAGAATGCAAAAAGGTAAGAAAAAAATGATAAGTATTTGAAAAAAACTACAAACAGTAGGATCTTTGATGGAAGACTTAATAATGGTGTAAAGATTGCAAAAGATTGTCTTTACCATTGAATGAGTTTGTTAAGAAAATTTCACTGTTAAGTTAATATTGGATTTAGTTAATTCATCAAAAAGATGCGTTCTGGAAGTTGTTGCAAAAAACTGATATCGTCCGTTGACCAATTTCAATTCTATACGAAATACGGAATTTAGTTAAATTATGTCAAGTAAAGATTTAAGAAAATTTAGAATAAAAAGGTTAAGACATTCGTTTTGCCGAGACACCTATTTCCGATATTGATTTCAAATTAAACAAACATTATTTACTCCCTGAAACAATAAAATTGGTATTAAAGAAATATACTGTAATCGTCAATTACTGAAATGATAAAGCTTAATTACATTTTATTTTAGAAATTTTAAAATATGGATTCATCGTAAAAATTATATTTCATTTCCAAAATTCGGAAACTCAAATAGCGGATCGTTACATCCTAAATAAATCAATCAAAATTACTGAGTTAAAAAATATTACGTGTAGCAAGTCGTTAGGATTGATTAAATTCATTCAAAAAAAATTATATGATAATGACGATACTGTAATTTAAAAACTTTCTAAGGTCTTTCTACATGTCTGAAATTAATATAAATTTGGCATGACTTAAAAAAAAAAATCTACTTCTATGCGTCATTTTTTT
This sequence comes from Saccostrea cuccullata, assembly GCF_032062105.1. NCBI lineage: Eukaryota > Metazoa > Mollusca > Bivalvia > Ostreida > Ostreidae > Saccostrea > Saccostrea cuccullata. The sequence continues at coordinate 5,325 of NW_026930100.1, forward strand.
TATGCCAGAAAATTTTATCATAAATGGCAGATCTATAAAACTTAATAATTTCTTTAGGTTCTTTCATGTTCTAATTAAAGGTACGAATTTAATGTTAAAAAAAAATTTATTGTGATGCGTTCCGTATTTTTTTTATTGCCGAGAAAATTTATTTCTATAATGTCGAATTAAAAGTTAAATACATTTCTTTGGTTTCAATGTCCTCATTTTACAGTAAATAAATAATGGTATTCAAGAGAAATCTAGTTGTATTAGATTTATTTTTATAAAGTGCTAATCATATAGCAGTTTTTAATTTAAAGCTTGATATTAATTTATTTTTAAAGTATCAAGTCAAAGAAGTAGAAGTTAATGAAAAGGTAAGTTTAAGGATCATTGCTTGTGATTTTATTACAACTTTCAGTATATCAATAAATTCAATTTAAGTTCAGAAAGATAGGCCTTGACTAATAGCAGCTTTCAAAGTCATAAAAAGTAATCTCAATTTGAATAATAGTTAAAAAATTTAGAGGTTTGAAAGCGAAAATTTAAAATTAGAAGGAAGAAATACGTATTTAAGACTTTAAAGTTCTCCTCTGTAAATTTAATTATTTGAAAATTTCTTTCTATGATGATAAAAATTGTAACCTTTGAATATATAAAACGTTTTGGCATCTGGAACTTTATTTTCAGGGGCCACCTTCTTGGATCATTTAGTTCATTACATCTTTTGTCTAATGTTTTACAAAAATTCTGAAAAAGTATCAGAAAGGAAAATTTATGAAAAAAAAAAAAAAAAAAAAAAAAAAAAAAAAAAAAAAAAAAAAAAAAAAAAAAAAAAAAAAAAAAAAAAAAAAAAAAAAAAAAAAAAAAAAAAAAAAAAAAAAAAAAAAAAAAAAAAAAAAAAAAAAAAAAAAAAAAAAAAAAAAAAAAAAAAAAAAAAAAAAAAAAAAAAAAAAAAAAAAAAAAAAAAAAAAAAAAAAAAAAAAAAAAAAAAAAAAAAAAAAAAAAAAAAAAAAAAAAAAAAAAAAAAAAAAAAAAAAAAAAAAAAAAAAAAAAAAAAAAAAAAAAAAAAAAAAAAAAAAAAAAAAAAAAAAAAAAAAAAAAAAAAAAAAAAAAAAAAAAAAAAAAAAAAAAAAAAAAAAAAAAAAAAAAAAAAAAAAAAAAAAAAAAAAAAAAAAAAAAAAAAAAAAAAAAAAAAAAAAAAAAAAAAAAAAAAAAAAAAAAAAAAAAAAAAAAAAAAAAAAAAAAAAAAAAAAAAAAAAAAAAAAAAAAAAAAAAAAAAAAAAAAAAAAAAAAAAAAAAAAAAAAAAAAAAAAAAAAAAAAAAAAAAAAAAAAAAAAAAAAAAAAAAAAAAAAAAAAAAAAAAAAAAAAAAAAAAAAAAAAAAAAAAAAAAAAAAAAAAAAAAAAAAAAAAAAAAAAAAAAAAAAAAAAAAAAAAAAAAAAAAAAAAAAAAAAAAAAAAAAAAAAAAAAAAAAAAAAAAAAAAAAAAAAAAAAAAAAAAAAAAAAAAAAAAAAAAAAAAAAAAAAAAAAAAAAAAAAAAAAAAAAAAAAAAAAAAAAAAAAAAAAAAAAAAAAAAAAAAAAAAAAAAAAAAAAAAAAAAAAAAAAAAAAAAAAAAAAAAAAAAAAAAAAAAAAAAAAAAAAAAAAAAAAAAAAAAAAAAAAAAAAAAACAAATGACCCTTAAAATCACTAAAACGCGGAAATCTCAAAACCGGAAGTGACGTCATCAAAACAAAAAAATATATTCAGTTTTACATTTAAATCCTAAAGTTTCATGAAATCGACGAGCCGTTTTCGAGAAATCGCGTGCACAAAATCGGTAAGAAAAAAAACAATAATAATAATAAAAGTGGAAAAGAAACCTAAGAATAACAGTAAGGTCTTCCGCTGAAGACGGAAGACCTTAATAATCTGTGGCACAAGATTGCGCGAACAGAAAAGATTGCTGCTTTACCTGATTGGTGTATAATGAGAAGTTGTTTAATAAAAAATATTCTGCACTTGCTTTCTGTTTTAGATATATCAGGAAATGTTGTTTAATTCATGTCTACAAGAAGAGCTGGACAGGCTGGCCGGTTTGTTTACATGAGAATAAAATCTGCGAAAGTCGGGTTCGGTACTTGACACACATTCCGAATTTACATGAATCACAGCGAAATCACTGTGAATTTATGTGTGAACAATCATGTATCAAGATTAAATGATTTATTTAATGGTAAACATTTATTTCTGAGTGGGAAACACAGCATGGTAAGGGTACATTATACTTATTATACCGAGAACCGCTATTTCCGCGTATTTCTGTGTATTGCTCAAATGTAAACAAACATTGCATTTACTCCCCAGGAAAGCAAATTGAAAGATGTTCGGTATTAAAATATCATATCATATTAGTAGAATTTAGTGCAACTTAAACATTGAAAAAAATGGGCGACAAAAGCTTTATATGACATGTTTTATCATTTGAACGGGAAATTTCCGTCACGAAAAATGAGATGTTCATGCCGTAAAAATTCATAATTTCTGTTTCCTATAAACCTGGCGTGAAACTACACAGAAGATATGCTGTGATCTGTTCCACATGTTCCTGAATATTACAAGTCAATCAGAAATTTAGCTGAGTTTCAAAAAAATATTCTACGTTGCTGATGCGTCGTTCCAGGTTTGAATTTTTTTTTCAATTGCCGAGAAAATTTATAACTTCTATATAATGTGCAGCATCACTATAAAACTTTAAAGACACTGTCTTTGAGGTCTCTTCTACATGTTCCTGAATTTAAAGTCAATCAGAAATTTGGCATGAGTTTAAAAAAAATATTCTACGTTGCTATGCGTCGTTCCAGGTTTGATTTTTTTTTTTTCAATTGCCGAGAAAATTTAACTTCTATATAATGGCAGGATCACTGTAAAACTTTAAATACACTTTCTTTGAGGTCTCTTCTACATGTTTCCGCAGTTTTATGGGATACCGGATGGCGTATGAGTTCAAGAGGTGAAATCTAGGTTACTCTGGTTTAATAAAGGGGGGGGGTGTTAATAATAAATAAACGAGTTTTGTATTTTATAGCTTGGATATGAATTTTGAATTAACTTTAAAGGTCAAGGTCAAATGTAAAGGTCAAGGTCAAAGGTCAAGGTCATTTGTTTTGGTTAATTGAGCCTCTACTTAAAGGTTAAAAGTAGAATAAATAGTGGTATTGCAAGAGATTAATGCTCAGAAAGGTGATAGAAGTTATTTTACTAGACAGCTTGTTGCAAAGCAACAAATAAGTCTTCCGTCTAATTCTGAAGACGATGATATCGAGATTGATAGACATTTACGGTTATGTGTGCAAAAAAAGAGCCATTTACAAATACTTCCGGCCTGACCGGAAGTGACGTCATCTTAACGTACTTTAAATGATCTCCGATCTGCTATTTAGTTATTTTGAACAACTTTTCTTCTATGATGCTTAACAAATTGTCAATACTTTTTGAGATATCAGGAAAAACTCTGGCCCCTCTAAGATCCTAATTTTAGGGGCAGCCCTTTTTCTGAGATATCAATTGAAAGATCTGTAATTCTACACTTCTTTTGTTCTATATGTTTTAACAAAATATTTCTAGGTAAAAAGTTATCTAGAAAAGGCGTTAAAAATTTTGAAATTCTGATAGGACTATTTTCGGCCATAGCGAGCGCCGACGCGTCGTACTTCCGGTAGTTGTGATATACAAATAGGCACTTCTCCAAAGTTTGCTCTAGCATCACTGAAAATATCATGCTTCTTGTTAAGTCTTTTTGAGAAAACTGCGGACAAAGTGACCCTCTAAAAATCACTAAATCGAAGAAAACTCCGAACCGGAAGTGACGTCATCAAAATAAAAAAAATATCTATCTAGATTTTTTGATGTTCTATCAGACCTGAAAGTTTCATCAAAATCGATCGAGCCGTTCTCGAGAAATCGCGCGCACAAAATCGGTAAGAAAAAAAAAACAATAATAAAAATAGTGGAAAAGAAACCTAAGAATAACAGTAAGGTCTTCCGCTGAAGACGGAAGACCTTAATAATACTAGATTGCGCGGACAGAAAAGATTGCTGCTTTACCTGATTGGTGAATAATGAGAAGCTGTTTAATAAAAAATTATTCTGCACTTGCTTTTGTTTATATATATCAGGAAATGTTGTTTAATTCATGTCTACAAGAAGAGCTGGTCAGGTTGGCCGGTTTGTTTACATGAGAATAAAATCTGCGAAAGTCGGGTTCGCTACTCGACACACATTTCGAATTTACATGAATCACTGCGAAATCACTGTGAATTTATGTGTGAACAATCATGTATCAAGATTAAATGATTTATTTAATGGTAAACATTTATTTCTGAATGGGAAACACAACATGGTAAGGGTACATTATACTTATTATACCGAGAACCGCTATTTCCGCGTATTTCTGTGTATTGCTCAAATGTAACAAACATTGCATTTACTCCCCAGGAAAGCAAATTGAAAGATGTTCGGTATTAAAATATCATATCATATTAGTAGAATTTAGTGCAACTTGAACATTAAAAAAAACTGGGCGACAAAAGCTTTTTATGACATGTTTTATCATTTGCACGGGAAATTTCCATCACGAAAAATGAGATGTTCATGCCGTAAAAATTCATAATTTCTGTTTCCTATAAAATTTGGCCGTGAAACTACACAGAAGATATTGCTGTGATCTGTTCTACATGTTCCTGAATATTACAAGTCAATCAGAAATTTAGCATGAGTTTTCAAAAAATATTCTACGTTGCTGATGCGTCGTTCCAGGTTTGAATTTTTTTTTTTTTAATTGCCGAGAAAATTTATAACTTCTATATAATGAGCAGGATCACTGTAAAACTTTGAATACACTTTCTACATGTTCTTGAATATTACAAGTCAATCAGAAATTTGGCATGAGTTAAAAAAAAAAAATTCTACGTTGCTGATGCGTCGTTCCATTTTTTTTTCTATTGCTGAGTAAAATTTATAACTTCTATATAATGTGCAGGATCACTAAAAAAAAAAAACTTTAAATACACTTTCTTTGAGGTCTCTCTTACATGTTCCTGATTTTTACAAGTCAACCAGAAATTTGGCATGCGTTAAAAAAAAAATTCTACGTTGCTGATGCATCATTCCATCTTTTTTTCTATTGCCGAGAAAATTTATAACTTCTATATAATGTGCAGGATCACTGTAAAACTTTAAATACACTTTCTTTGAGGTCTCTTCTACATGTTTCCGCAGTTTTATGTGGATACCGGATGGCGTATGAGTTCAAGAGGTGAAATCTAGGTTACTCTGGTTTAATAAAAAGGGGGGGGTGTTAAATAATAAATAAGCAAGTTTTGTATTTTAAAGCTTGGATATGAATTTTGAATTACTTTTAAAGGTCAAGGTCAAATGTCAAAGGTCAAGGTCAAATGACAAAGGTCAAGTTCAAGGTCAAGGTCATTTGTTTTGGCAAATTGAGCCTCTACTTACAAGGTTAAAATTCAGAATAAATAGTGGTATTGCGAGAGATTAATGCCCAGAAAGGTGATAGAAGTTATTTCTTACTAGACGAGCTTGTTGCAAAGCAACAAATAAGACTTCCGTCTAATTCTGAAGAAGATGATATCGAGATTGATAGACATTTACGGTTATGAGTGCAAAAAACGAGCCATTTACAAATACTTCCGGCCTGACCGGAAGTGACGATATTTTAACGACTTTAAATGATCTCTGCCTCTGCTATTTATTATTTT
>NW_026930101.1:0-11024 GCF_032062105.1 Saccostrea cuccullata
GATACTTTGATTACGGGGGCAAAAAAAAAAAACAGTTGGAAGCAAAACCTATTTTATGGGAGGGGGGATGATAATGCTTCATACTTAACTTTCCATACCAACTTTCCATACCAACCATGCACAGCAAGGCCGGGTTAATTCTTACCGTTTTCTGCTGTAGGAATTACTTATAAGTAACCACAAATTCTCGGGCCGTTGGACTACCGGGCTGTCGGACTATCGAACCGTTGGACTATCAGGCTGTCGGATTATCGGACCGTCGGATTACTGGGCTGTCGGACTATCGGAATACTGGGCGTTTAATAAAGATGCTATGGCCAAATATGGAAAACTCCTGTCCGGCTCATAACTAGAAAACTATTAGACCTAGAGCTATCAAACTTGGCAAAAGTATACATCTTAGGTAGAAATTGTCGCGACCTATTTCAAGGTCACTGTGACCTTTAATTTTAGTGAAATTTTTCCAAAATTTAAGTTTTTTAAATTTTAAATTTCCCAATCCTAAAAATGTAAAAAAAAATAGCGTTGTATCCTTATTAAAAAGTATTAAATCAAGTAAAAACTTATTTTTTCATCATATACTTTACAGCAATCTTAAACAAATTTCAGTGTTAATGAGAGGAATTCCGTTTGTCCCATGGGCATAATTATCAAGCACTGGTCAGGAAGAATTTTGATAGCAGAAAATTGCATGTCAAATTAGAGAGAAATTAATGAGTTTAGAGTGAGGAGGTTTGGTGTTATCCCTTGGGTATTGGGCAAATGGACAGCCAGCCTAGCTGTTAGATTAAAAATAGCTCTTGGTGGCTAGCTAAGTTTTAAAATGAATTTGATAAAAAGTAATTAAAACTTATTTGATATTGCATAATAAACTAATAATCTGATATTATATAATATTAATTGATTAAAAACTAATTTTATCATGTGGGGTTGAATCAGCATGCCTACTTGACCATATGAAATAAATATAAAACCTGTCTGGCATTAAATCTAAAAAGAAATCATGGAGTATTTTATATGTTTTAAAAGTTTTTTAGGATAAAAAGTGCAGATCCATTAATATTTAGGGAGTAATGAGTAGACAAGCATCCAGTCAAAGATTAATTAATGAGTTCAATGTAGGAAGGCTATCTGATCAAGCGCTGCCTTATCTGTCTTTGGGGATTAGACAGAAGAACTGCTGGTCATAGCAAATGTCATTTGATGGCCAGCCTTTCTTTTCAAAATTAATTTGGCATAGATTAAGTTGTTAAGACTAATTTGATATTGTTTATTATGATGGCCAGCATTTGACAAAGTCTAACACAAACAGTATTGAAATCTGTCAGTTGTGTAACATTTGTTATAATTATGCCTACAGCACAGGGGATGGATAAAGAAAATTTTTTTTAAAAATGGAAAAATCATGGACATCTTAGAATCAAGGTTGAAGTGATTTTCTTGCAGTCTAAACTGTTAAAGATAATTGTGTAATATTTTGATGGGCGTATCATGCTGTGGCGGGGCACTTTATTCATATTTCTGTCTTCATACTTTATTGATCGACCTGAAATTTTCAGAATCTATTTAATACATGATTATTTATATTCCGATAATTTGCTGCTAAGATTGCCATGAAATACTTTTTTTAAATTTTATCGGCGATTATTGATTTTCAAGTTGGAAAAATGGGTAGGCATTTTCCCAAGTTCATAATTTACGTTTTCAGACATATGTTGCATAAAGCCCTTAAAGTTATGAATAATTCTGGTGCTTAAGAATATATATATTAACCATAAAGTAATATTTCTTCATTGGTTATTGAATATTTACGTAAAATTACATGTTTTGGGAAAAAACCGGGTCATTAAAACCGGTTTTATCCCCCGGGACAAACCTGAAAACCCGGGAAAAAGTTTAAAGGTTACTAATGTTTGTCACCTAAAAAAAAACATAATTGATTTGTTGAAAGCTTGTATTTAATTTTTTTAAAAAGATAATTCATTAAAAGGAAAATTGTATTACATAATTAATGCAAAATCCTGGCTTTAATTTTAATAATACAAGTCAGAATAGTGCTCAATACATTTAGTAATACCAGATCCAAATAGTTATATTTTTAATCTTTGAATTAAAGTAAAATTCATTACAAAACCCATTTTCAAACTGATCATTTAGATAAATAAATAAAAAAGGCTCTTATGAGGATACCTCCATGTGGCAGAGATAGCGAAAAACGCCGGCCCACCGGCATTTTCAGTAAATTTTGTCCGAGTCCGATAGTTTTTAGAACCACGTTTAACTTGTCCGGTAGATAATTCAGAATAATCAATAGTAAAATATAATTAAAGAAATTAGATAATGCATTATTTTTTAACTTTGTAAATTGAATCTGGAAGGGTTTTTCATTATTTAAATATTGCATTACATAGTAGTATGGGAGTACCTGGCAGTTATCGAACTTACTACCGCTCTTTTGCGGAGAAGTCGAGAAAGCTCCAAATCTCGCTCCATAATTCTCAAGCATAACATTGTTTACAGTAGTGACAATAAAATATTATGCAGTTGTTACAATGTATTGCCACGGGTTGGACTCCAGATAATAGATTGTCAAATAAGGAAAGTTTAGAGTATTTTATTTGATTTCAAAAGTAACGATTTCAATAATGAGCTTAGTGAAAAATATCTTCAAAAAATATAACGTTATCATACGAGGACTAACTCCTCTATAAAATTTGTTACAGTGATTAGCGAATGTTTATAAAGAATTTAAAAAATTTATTTCTAATCTACATTGATCCATTTTGCATTGTATTCACTTGCACATTGTCCCCATCCAACAGACATTTTCTTTTTCCATGAGAAAGAGTTCCACCAATCACAAATCAATTTCAATTTTACATTTTTTTTTTTTAAGCCCGGAAATTTTAAGTGTGTCCTGTTATTTTTGTGATTTTTAGACAATCTGTAGGACACCGTGTCCGAATTTTTACCTCTTTCGCCAACTCTGATGTGGTTAGAGCGGGAAAACATCCTCCAATACAAAACAAAATTGGTTTTAATTATTTCGGATTTTCGGGTTTGCCCCGGGTACATCCGGTTTTAATGACCCAGTTTTTCTGAAAATGCACATATTCTGCATACTTAAAGCTTTTATTAAGTAAAACAAATTATATTTTGTTAATATAGGGTAAAAATATTTGAAAAGTCCATAATTGTAATGGTTTAATCAGTCGTAATTCAAAAATCCGTAAAATGTCGTATTATTTTGCCTACCCATTTTACCAACCTGGAAAGAACAATCGCCCAGAAAATCAGAAATATTGCGTATATTACGACGATATTAACAGTGGGTACAAAAGAACCCTCAAGTAACATAATCTGAAAATTTCATTGAATTGGTAGAGTCTTAGCGGAGAATTTAAAAAACCCCGATCTGACCCGGCTTTTAATTTGCCCCGGCCCGGGTTTGCCTACCCATTTTACCAACACTCGGTTTGGGCGGGAACGACCTTGCTTTGTACCCGGATTGGAACGCCAAAGTCGTTCTCATGAGGCTTGTGACATTTTTACTCAATTAAAAAACCGTATTAATCTACAGAAGGTCACTGTCCTCAGTTTCTTTCCCAGAGAACGAACCAGACACATAACACCGCAAGAGTATAGGCATAACACGTCAATTGCAAACCAGTTTCTGCGGGATGCATGTCCCCAGTATCAGATTTCATTTTGGAAATTAAGAGGTTTTACAGACAGCCAAAATCAAATTTTGAGTGATGGCGTACACCTCAATAGACTGGGCTTTCATAAACTAATCAGACAATTACGAGGCATTTTACTGTCACAACAGTAACATTCTAAATACTATTTGTACACATCATACTCTATGCAGGTTAGAAGACGGGCTTCTACCTATTAATAATTAAGAGTGCAAAATTTTGTTTGTTTGTAATATTCATTCGCGTTTGAATGTCAATATCTAATTTATTTATATCAAATTTGTTTCAAGAAAAGTTATGTATATAATTACAATCCATGTATACAATTTACTTTGCCTATTTTACAGTGCTTGTGGCTGTGCCATTGCTGGTCATGTTACCTTGATATTCTTAAGACGCCAAAACAGGTATCGATTAAGTCACTAGACTTGACTATACTTTGGTAATCATTTGCTTGCTAACCAGGGACACAAGGAATAATACAATTTATATGTTTTGGAACTAATTGTTTTAGTGGTTTCAAAACTATGTTTAAGCAGCGTTTCACGCCAACAGGCAAAACAGTAATTTACCGACTGTTATTAACTAGATATTCAGTAGCTATAAGCATATAAGATTGCGTCCCCGGGGTTTAACAACAGTATGATACAGTGCTGCTATCCTATAAGTTGACAATTCATCCTATCCTATCGTGAATCCTGCATCCACAATCCTATCCTATGATATCAGTCTAATCCTATCCTATCCTATCCTGCAACTCTCAGGTTTTTAATATTTAGGAATTAATTTTGACAAAACGAAAAAAGGGAATTACCAGGAAAAAAATCAGACATAGTTATGGTATTCATTTAAATGTTATAAATTTTAAGGGAAAAAAAAAAATAAAATGGCATTCCATAATTCCCGACTCGCCGCACAAATTAAATTTACGATTATCATTGCCACGTTAAAAATAAATGTTAACAAACAGGTCGTTTTACACGTGGACAAGTACTGATTTTGCGAACATTTAAAGAAATTGGGCTACCAGAAGAATTAAATAAAAAATATACTTAGTGTTTTAATTTTTCCCTACTAACAATGACGGGAACCCGGGATCGCGACTTGTGCCGACGCATTATAATTAATTTTTTTAAAAAATCATAGGCCTATACGGTAAAAATGTTTAAGTATATGTTTCATGTAAAATTTTATTTTTTTTCTAAACTGAGCACCATGAAAATAACATGCATGTACATGTATCTATAGTCTAACTGTGCCTGCATAACAGGTTTTTGTTAAATTCTGTATGCAATTTAAAAAAGAAGATCTGACTATACCATAAACCAAAAAACAAAGTCAAAATGTAGATCTAGAATATTTTGACTTTCACATATTAAACATTTTAATTTAAATTAAATTTAATTTTCATTTAAATTTAAAATTTTTTTTTTTTTAAAATTTCAGTTCATCATCTGTCGAATGTGATATTTTTCAAGCATGCAAAATATATAGTTGCTAAATAAAATTCAAATGATCGAAATTTTTTTTTTTTTTTCATTTAACTTCAGTTTCTTCTCAGTTTATGGTCAGCTCAGTGCTGTACAAATGTATTTAATTTCCTATTTTGTTTTATGTGTGAAAATTTAATAATTTATGTTTAATAGAATTTATTTTCTAAATTTGATATTGGTTGACAGATTGACAGTATATAAACATGATAAATATTGCATATAGTTGAGTGTAACATTGAAAATTTTCACCCCAAGAAAACCATTGTCAACCGAGGCGCAGCCGAGGTTGACAATGGTTTTCGAGGGGTGAAAATTTTAATGTTACACTAAAATGAATATTTATTATTTATCTGAATGTTTTATACAAATACATATTACAGTGAACCGTATATAAATTCCTCGCAGTCACTGCAATGTTGACTGTTGCTACGCAGGAGGGCATGGCTTATTATTAGCGGGTGTTACTAGTAGTGTTTTTTATCAAATGTTTCTCGACGAATCAGATTCAAGTAATTTACATGAAAGTATAATATTAATAAATATTGTAGTGAGGTCACACATGTTTCTAAGATCTTATAAAATATGCAAGAGAAATTAGAATTCACAGTATTTACACTATTTATAACTCATTCTTGAGTAAAGCAAGTTTGTATTTGACCTTGGCATTGGATCTTGAATCTTAATCAGTGTCTGATTGAAAAATATTAAAATGCTCCACACATGTTCCTTAGATCTTATAAACATGCATAAGAATTCACAGTATGTATAAGACATTCTTGAGTAAACCTTTTATTTGTCCTTGACATTTGATCTTAAAATTATCAGTTTTTAAAATGAGAAAAAAAACTTTATCAAGTACACAATAGTTTTATTCAAGGTGATTCCTCAACAATGTTTAACAATTGAATATTCCATTACCATGAGACAAAGTCTTTAAAAAGTATCCACGTCAGCATTTATGAATTTTAATTAAAAGATACAATACATGTACCCGGTACATGAACTTTGTTTAAATTTAAGTTTATCAATGTTTTTATTACAGTTGTATAATGTTTTACATGCATATAATTTGGTTTTTTATTCACGCTCAAATTGAAATTCAAATGTCAGTTTTTGTCAGAGAGATGGTCAAAACAACAGTTCCACAAATGTCAACAATGCACAGAAAACATACACTTAATAAAAGCACTATGATTTCAGTCTTAGGAATCTTTGACACTGGTTTGAACATTTTCATCATTTACTCTAATATAACAGCATATGGCGTAAACTGCATTCTACACAGCTGCAAACTGGGGGTTTTTCTGAAAAAAAAATCACATAATTATAGGCATGTAGATTGTAAATTTTGTCATACACATTTCATACACATTTAAAATGTTTTTGATTGTGATTATTTTTCACATTTCATGTACAATTGGATTTAATTTACCTTTTTCTCTCTAAAAAAATGCATTTTGAAATCATGAAACATAAAATCTTAATGCAACCTCAGTCATATAAAATTAAAAAAAAAAATCTTATTTAAGATAATTTACTTGTACATTATGATTTTTTTTATTTGTCAACTTGCTAAAAAGTATGAATACATTTGTTTTAGTGACTTTTCTCTATTTTCTCTTTGTATTTATCTATTTAATGTTTTTTCTTGGTTTTCTTTTTTTTTTTTTTTTTTGGTCTTGAAATTTGAATATGTAAAAAAAAAAAATATCTATGTAACAGCAACATAATGAACAGAAAAATTCAACATTTCTTTATTTTAACTCTCAAGATTTTTAAAAGAAGAAAATAGCTTGTTCCGAGAACCTGCAGACATGTCACCTCAAAGCAGATAATGATGTTTATATAGTTGAATGACCATAAAAAAATACATGATAAAAATAAAATCATACATACTTTTTAGATTAAAATCCTTTATACTGTGATGACGCATGATGACGCATGAGTGCAGGCAAATCCATCACTGTAATGATGAAAATTAAAAGATAAATTTATGTTTCATAACTCACAATACATCATACATACATGTACAATATGTAAGTGCACTGCTGAGTGAGCTTATTAAACATTTCAGCAGTAGCATTAGAAATGGTCGTGATGATTCTACATTAATTTATTATACGTTACACTGAAATGAAAGAATTAAGGAAATAATAAGATTATTAAACTGTTTAAAACATAATAAATATTGTTTTAGTCTTAGAGCTCATTGATAGCTAATTGAATCATATGACAGAGTAAGGGGGGTATTTGTAAATATTTTATCCCCCATTTGTCTACACTACTTCTTTTTTTCCTAATTTTTGTGTATATTAAATAGAATAAAATATTTATATTTTTAACACAGAAATTGTTTTGAGGGATAAATAAAATTTAAAAAAGCAAACATGTACAGTGTACAGTGTGTAGTTTCACAAGAACTCGCACATCACCTATTCAAGTCCGCTGTTGAGGGTTTCCCGTGGAATTATCCAAACAAACAGAGCATATTTAACAGAAAACATGTTAGAACACTTTTACACAAGTAAGAAACGGTTAAATCATCCAAAAAAGCTGAAGAAATACGGTCTTTCGATGTCTGGACTCTTTGTTGTTTACATTCCCAAATCTTCCGGTGATCGTTCACGGTTAATGTACCCCTGTTACTCGAATTTATAATGTAAATCTGTGTTTTGAGAAAAAAAACGTTTTATTTTCTATTGAAATTTTATAAATATTTCTTTTGTAAAAATTTTTTATAGTATTTCGTTTTTGTAATTTATTCTGAAATATGAATGAACCTTTGCTCGAATCTGATTGGCTGTAGGATACAGGATAGGAAGGATAGGATAGGATTGGATTAACTTCTATATGTTTCTATCGTGAATCCTCAATCCTAATCCTATCCACCCCCCCCCATGTCAACTTGTGGGATAGCAGCACTGTACCTGTTAAAAGAAAAAATTTGCTCTTAGCATATATTTCTTAGCTTTAAGCATGTTGTAGCTCTAAGTTTTTTGGTCCCTGAGAAACTCAGGTGACCTATTGCTATCTGTTTTCGTCCATTTGTTTGTCGTGCGTCGTTCGTCGTTCGTCGGCGTTAACATTTGAACATTTTCAGCTTCTTCTCTGCAACCACTGAACCAATTTCAACCAAATTTGGCACAAAGCATCTATGGGTGAAAGGGGGCAAAAAATTTTGAATTTCATGATCCCTGCCCCACTGGGGCCTGAGGGGTGGGGCCAAAACCCAAAATTAATGCAATCTTTAAAAGTCTTCTTCTTTACTCCTGGACATCAAGCAGTCAAAGTGTTTGCATGATTGTAATCAGCAATAAGTCCTCTACCAAAATTGTGAAATTCATGGCCCGGGTCAGGGGTTCTAGTGCTAGGGCGGGGCAAATAAATAGGTAGTGAAAATGCATTATTTCTTTGAAAATCTTCTTTCTGCTCCTGGGTATTAAATAAACCAACTAAGTACATAGTCATGATGAGCAAGAGTTCCTCTACCAAAATTTAATTTTATGGCCCCAGGGTCGGGGGTTTTGGTGTTAGGCCGCGGCTCTATTGATTATATAGTGAAAATACATGAATTCTTTGAAAATCTTCTTTTGCTCCCGGGTATTTAATAAACTAACTAAGTACATAGTTATGATAAGCAAGAGTGCCTCTACCAAAATTGTGAATTTTATGGCCCCAGGGTCAGGGGTTCTTGTTTTAGGGTGGGGCTCTAAATAAATGATTATATAGTGAAATGCATGAATTCTTTGAAAATCTTTTCCTTTGCTCCTGGTTAATATGCTAATGATCTAATTACATATTTAAGGCCAGGATTTATTTTATTTTCAGTTTTAAAAACCCTCAGCTCAAGGTTTTAATTTTCAGAAAAAAATTAAAAAAAAATTCTTTCCATGTAAATTTAGTTTGGATGAGATTTCAAATTTACGAACTCGCACTTCCGGTTTTCAAACGGGGGGTATGAGAAGATTGGTTTAGTATAAAATTCATCGATAAGAGTGCCATTCAAAACGTTTCACCTGTTCAAAGGACAAATAAAATGCTGACGACTTTGTTGCACAATGACATGCTGGTGAGATAATTTGTATTCGTTTCAAAAGTAACTGTAAATTATTTTCCCCCCCCAGGTTTTAAAATGCCCCTGGTAACTATTTCATATTGCCAGGGTCATTGTTTAGGTCTCTATTATAGCTTACAGTCTAAGCATTATTCTTCAGAAAAGAGTTGCTTATGCATCAGATGTAATGAATAAAACTATGGGAGAAATGGTTTATTTGAGGAAGAAATAAAAAATAACCTGAAGAAATAAAAAAAAATTCAACTATTAAAAGGCAAGAATATACAAATATATACAGGCATGTAGTATCATTTGTATCAACCAGAAAAATTATTTTACACTAAAATTGAAAAAAAGTTTACCCTACTCCCCCCCTACTCCCCGTCTGTTTTATGATAGGAATTATAATTTTAGTCATCAAGTAAATTTTAGAACAATGTTTACACATTCACCTAACACATATTAAAAAAATAAGATATATTGAAAGACTTTTAAAGAATAGATTTTTTAAAAATATTTTTATCAACATCACAAAATTTATATAACTGGCCCAAACTGGCAGATGATGAAATAAGCAATTAAATGTTCTACTTTCCTATTTGTAAGCATTATGTGTCCAGTGGTAAAGAGCCGATTAGGATAGCATAAAAAAAAATGTACAAATGTTAATAATTGATTTATCAAAAAAAAAATTTTTTTTCCTTTTTGGGGCTTTTTTTTTCTCATGTTCATAACTAAACCTTAACGTTAAAAAATGCTGGCCTTATAATGAAGAAAGGGGCCTCTTTCAAAAAAGATAAATTCAGGGCCGCTTGGTCAGGGGTACCAGGGGGGGACTTTGACTAAAAATAAATGTTTGAAATCTGCCCCTTTGATAAGCAATGGTCCCTTTTTAAAATTTGTGAATTTCATGGCTTTTGGGTTAAAACACGAACCAAATACAATGCTAAATTGCATATTCATTTTTTTTTTTAGTTTAAAAAAATCCCCAAAAAATTTCCCCAATTTAACATATGTCATTAAAAAAATAAGTTGAAACAATAATTAGCTCCAAGCATAACTTTAGCTCTAAACATAAGACAAGTGAATAAACTTTCCTATAAGGAAATTATAAGTAGCTTAAAGCACGTAAAGCATTTCTTGCTTTAAATCCATGAATATGTTATATATTTTAATGATTGATATTTTAATCTGTTTATTGATTATACATAGAAAAAGGACCAGTCCTAAACAGCGAAGGAAGGGAGACTCATCCCCCGCAGTTCCAGTGACTTTGGGTTCAGCAACTACAAACCAGTCTATCGAGGATTTAGTAAGAGCTTGCATGAGCTCAATAATCCCCACCATAGAGAGCACTTGTAGGCAAGTCATTACAGAAAAAATGTCTCCATCAGACACCAGCAGTTTAAAAACACCACCCTCAGCTCCACCCTCTCAGGCACCCCAACCAATGGCACCTACGCTAGCGACACCAATGCTGCTGCAAGAAATAACAACTGAAGGTACATTATCCCCTGATTTACAGGGCACAACAACCCCACCTAAAAACTGACCCTCCCCCATCAGCTACATTGTTAACACTTGCGGGTTGACGATAAAACGGGGAAAGATCCATGCTGGGGAATATGTTAAGTTTGCATCCCTTTTGCCCTCTGACTTAAACATGCCCGAACCAAACAACACAAATAATGATAAAACGGGAAATTTGGTTTTTATTAAATCTAATGATAAAATAAAAATCATTGCAAAGTGGACCGAAGCGTTCCAAATCTTCGTTGC
>NW_026930102.1:0-10904 GCF_032062105.1 Saccostrea cuccullata
TGCGACAATGGTTTGAACATTACATCTAAATTTCAGAACAAAGCATTAAGTTGCCAGTGTATATACTTGAATTAAAAAGCAAATCAGGGTTCTCCATCATTTGAGATTTTACTGTGTTGCAGAGTTTACGCGAAGCACTTAATATTTCGCGGTATTTTCGCGAACAAATTCGCAACTGAATCACAATTCATTATAATTACAAAGATTACAAGCAAACACTTATTTAAAAATCGCTAATTCGTTACACAAATGGTATGGTCGTACTGATAAAAGGGAAAAAAACATTCTGAAAAGCAGAGGAAATTCTGACCGATAGTCGAACTACTTAACATCTTTGAAAGTATATTTGTCGTGTTTATTTATCAGGTTTTATGATCGAGTTACCGCATTACAAAAAAGAAACTTCAGAACAGTAAAATATTTTAACCACTTCTGTGCCACAGGGCCGATTTTGGGCCGATCACACAGTTGCATAGAGTGCCACGGGGCCGATTTTGGGCCGATTTTATTGAAATGAATTGTGACTTTATATTTCTTTTACTTCTATTCTACGTAAATAATTATTGAAGTTTTACATCTTTTTATTGCATAACATTAAAGTTTTTATGGCTCATTTGTAGAATATCATGTAAATTTCAGGCAAATAAATGGATAAACAAAGTAGTTTCATACCAGCAATGACGCCATGAGTTTTCGAAATAAATGAGTTGTAGCTTTTAGGACCGATATTATTACTATTGAATATGCTCAATTAACACGATTTCATTTCAAATGTGTATTTTCATACTATTATAAATTCAGTATTATTGAGGTAATACTCGTCCATTTCGCAGCAACGGTTAGAATCAACGTCATTTTACGTACATGACGTCATAATAACAAGTACGTGAAAGCCAAACCTTGAGAAAACGTTTCCTGGAGTTTACAGATTACCATTAAATCTTGAGGCATTTAGATTGATTGACTGATTAATTGTTTAATTCCGTGATTTAATATTGTCAAGTTTTATTTTATTTTGTTGCGTATGAACAAATTAAAATTCATTTCCTGTTTCGTTTTGTTTCCTATGTTTGATGTATTTTTGGTAAATTTCCTAAATGCAGATTTTACATGCTGCTACTCAACTAAAACACCTGATAATTAGACATATTGAAAAGATATTGAAAAGATAACAAAAGCTGATAAGTTTAAATGTTTGTTTTTGCTTTAAATGTGTTCCGAAATTTCAATCAATATTTTTTATTTGTTCCGTATTGACTTTAATTATTACATACCGGTATAACTTTCAATATTTCAATTTTTTTTTACAAAACACTTGAATTCAATGTACATGTATTACAGTGAAAGGGGTAATTATGATCAGTTTGATATGACTATTTTTCTTCCAGAATTTTAATGGAAAATAAATGACGCAATTTTATTGAAATTTCTAATGAGAAAAAATACATGTATGGCAAATGATTGTGACAATCAATTTTCGAAAAAAAATTGTTTTGGTTTTTTTGGTTAATTATTAAAATGTCATTGATCTTTCTATTTTCATTGTGTAGGATATATCCTAAATATATTCCTTACACTATAGTGTGTCAATTTGAACAGGAATACAGATTATTTAGATTTTTGCTAGGGAAGTAAAAATTGCGTCTCCCTCTGATGATGACTATTCAAAATCAAGTTTACGTGTACAAAAAATACAAAATGTTGTCATATATTTTTTCTGATTTGTCCGTTTGAATTAATACTAATCATGCATCAGGTAAATGATATCTTCGGGACTGGGTAAATATAAAACAATTATTGAAAATCTATATCTAAAACTGTAGTAGAAACTTGCCTAAAACGCAAAAAGGGGTGGGGGAGAGAGAAATGAAAAACAAGAAGTAAAAACAATATATTAAAGGTGATTATTTTTGATAATTCTCACTATTCTTTTCGGCTTCAAGAAGAAAGTAAAAACGGCAAGGGGACAACCGTCTTTCAGTTTTAAAAAAGTAAACTAATAACATGTTTATATATAGCAAATTACTTTTTTTTTAAATGGGTGAAACTCGATCCATCCCCACCCCAACCCCTATCCGTTAGAGTACGTACATGCTACGAAAGATGCGGTTTTTTATAAAAAAAATATCGCCCTTTTCTTTACTTACTCGTGTGAGTTCCATTTACATTATGGAATATGTATATGTGTGTAGTTGTACTTTTGAAAACATTATATCCATAGACAAAAACAATTTCGGAGAGAAAGAGAGATAAAGATCGAGAGCGAATAAAAACAAAGTTACTAAAACATCCGATTAATTTTGAAAGGTTTAGAATACATTATTATTAACGCTTTAAACTTATTGATTGCATTTTTTTAGTAATTATCAAGTGTTGGATTCCTCAGTCAAATTAGTATAGCATAAAGTGATTGAGCATTTTTATTTATTTTTTTTTTGGGGGGGGTGTTTTTTTTTTTAATTAAGGGGGGTGTTAAATCGGGGGGGGGGGGGTGTTAAATTAAATTTATTTAATAAATTTTAATGTTTTATTTTAGCTGCAAAGTAGGGGTGGGGGCTACATAATTGCAGCTATAGTTTTATTAAACCACCAATTCTTTTTAATTATGTTACCATGAATATTTTTAAGATACAAAATACGAAAAAATGTGGAATTTTGGGAAGTCTCTTTTAAATTTTACTAGGATCAGTTTATGTATGTTTTAAATATTTAGTTTAAAGTGGCACAGTGACGCACAAAGGGGAAAATAGACAAATGTAGAATTTTCGCATGACCTCTGTAAATTTTGTTCAATTCCTTAAAGTATTAGGTTTCAGAAAATTACAGGTTTCAGAACATAAAAATTAAATTTTTATGGGAAAAAATAAAAGTAAAAATAATTTCTATCTGCCCCAGAACGAAAATATTGCAAAATACCCTGGTACTTCTTCCTCCCTATTATACGCGTGCGCAGAAGAGTGTTGAATAAGTTTCCATAGTTACCATGGTCTCAGGTATCCACGAATGAATATAAGTAGACCAAAAAATTTGATGTAATCTTTTTTAAAAGTTGTTAGAACATATTTCTCACCTTTGCATGCTCCAGTTGAATTTTGTTTACAAGTTTGAGCTAAAAATAAGAGTAGCGTGACCTTGACATATAAGAAACAACGAAACGGTAGATACAACCTTTGTTTTTCCGGCACTTATATTGTGGAGTCAATTCTTGCAGTTTAATTGTCATATCTTCGCTATATACTCATAATTTTCGTAAGTCTTTCTCTGTATGCTACAGAATCTTAAAATTAAGATATGATTTTGACTCACTGTGCCGCTTTAAATCATTATGCGATCGGTACATTTAATTAAAATTTTGTTAACGCCAGATATTCGGACACTCGGATATGGTTTAGCTACAAAGGACCGGGTCTAAAAACTAATGCACTGTATATTTTTTCTTTCCTATTAGAAGATCTCAAAGGGACTGGTGTAACTAAAAAATTTATGAAAAGATAAATGGGCTTAAAAATTCTTACCTCAATTCCAAAATAAAAATTAAATTAAAAAAAGGCCTTACTCATCTATCAAGTATACTCTCGTGGTTGATACTTGTACGAATCGTGTTGGACCGAATTATCTTGCAAACCAAAATGGTATTAATGGACCATAAATTTTCGATAATCTCAATTTCAGGGTTAGGAGGGCTATTAAAACAATTATAAGGAATGTTTTGTTGTGGAAATAGTGAAAGAAGATGTTAGAAAAACACGGTTTGTAATATTTTGAGATGACAGTTTTAAAAACATGGAGAAATAAATAAAACAGCGCACTTTTTTGTGCCCAATGAATATATACAGTTTTGTCAATGGATGGCGCTGTTCAGTGTAGCTCTCCGGTCTGTCAATCTATATTTTTTCGGAGAGCTACAGTTCTGCAACTAAATTTGTGGTTAATCTATGCTTGAGTAGACCATCGGTCAAAAAATGCAGTTTTATTTTTTGTTTAATTTTGTATAAAAAGAAGCATGGAATCGGATACAAAGCTGACAGACTACATGCAGGTAACCTGAGATGTTAATTTAAAAAACCATTTATGATATATGAGTCGGTTTTTTTTTTTTTGGGGAGGGGGGGTCCCTCATTTTGAAATGTCTCATTTGAGTTATTAATTATCTATGTGTAAATAATATAAGTAACGAAAAACCAACCTTTGGAAATACAAAACCCACTTCAAAATATGAGGAGAGAGTCGTGTATTTGAAAAAAAAACTTAACCAAGCCCCCCCCCCCCATTTCCCCTCAATTTATAGACATGTTTATACCCGGTATACAATTTATGTTTTTCAAGTTTGAATTTGTTGCTTCCGACTCGTATCGCACTAAAAAAAGAATCTAAACTCGATTGCCACCTATTCCTAAAAAAGTTTTAAATTGTATACAAGGACAGACCGCTGTTTGAGGCCGGAGAGCGCGTAAAGTGTAAAAAAAAAATTACACTTACCATTATTCATTTTTTTCAAGTTACATGTATTACGAAAGAACATCTGTCACTGCACACGTTAAATGTAGAATATGCATCCACTTCCTATACACGTAACTATGTAATTGTTGCATAATGATTCAATTCTAGCAAAAAGCAATGTACATGTATATTCATTTATGTTTAATTATATACTCTCAAAACTAGACAGTGATTCCTTATATTTCCATTTCATTGTGAAATAAAATTATAGACTTAGACATTAAGAATATAGACTAATCCATTTATAAAACTAGTTCTAATTGTAACGGGGACCGTTACAGATGTTCCCCAAACGCTCCCCAACTCCCTTTTTGTGCCATATTCCCTGTAAGCTTCATTAAATAAGGCAAACTCTATGCATTTTTTACTTTAACAACGTTTTCCAAGAAGTATACCAAGTATCTTTAAAGTTCAGCTTTGCACGCGTGTGCATGTGAACGCATGTGCGTAATGACCATATCAACTTGTCTACACTATATATATATTTTAATATATTAAATATTGTAGCATTCAATTCAAAAGTTTTAAAAAATACGCTAATTCAAGTGAATTTTTAAATTTACTCATTTCACGCGCATGCATGTGCATGATGACCATACCTTCTTGTACCTATGTTCTAAATCCCATCCTGTTTGGTTGATAAGCAAAGGAGTTATATCCTTTTAAAGTTTCAGCCAATCAGATTGCAGCACATGTACATACGCATGCCTTTATGATAATTCTTTTATATCATGCTGTAGATCTTCATAACTTATGACTATGTTCAAAATTTCAAAGGATTTTATCAAAAAACAATAAAGATATTGAGACTTTAGTTTCAGCCAATCAGAGGGAAGCGCACGTGCATGCGCGTGAAATCTTGCTATTTTGACCATGTCGTTATGTCTACACTACTTATATATCCTTTCATAATGGAATTCAAAGCATTTCATCAACAAATAGAGAAGTTACGGCTATATCTATCATATTGGTCATTTCACGTGTTGCACGTGCGCGCTCTTGCAAGCACGTGCGCGCAAAATGACCTTGATTCCGCAAATCTACATAACATGTCTACTGACCCTAAAAAGGTTTTACCTAAGTCAGATGTATAGTTTACAAGATCACTCCCGGACAAAAAAGTACCCAGGAAGAAGAAGAAGAAGAAAAATAATAATAACTAGTGCTAATTGTAACGGGGACCGTTACAGATGTTCCCCAAACGCTCCCCATCTCCCTTTTGGTGCCATATTCCCCGTAAGTTTCATTAAATAAGACAAAATTTATGCATTTGAGACTTTAACAACGTTTACCCAGAAGGGTACCAAGTTCATTCAAATTTTAGCACTGCACGCGTGCGCATGTGAATGCATGTGCGTAATGACCATATCATCTTGTCTACACAATCTATATACTTTAATATACTAAATATTAAAGTATTTAATCCAAAAGTATTAAAGAATATGCTCATTCAAGTGTATTTTTGATTTTACTCATTTCACGTGCACGCACGTGCATACATGAGCATGGTGACATACCTTCTTGTAGAAGTCCATTACATCTATCTATGTTCTAAATCCCACTCCGTTTGGTTGAAAACCAAGGGAGTTATAGCTATTTAAAGATTCGGCCAATCAGATTGCAGTGCGCGTACATGCACGTGTATGGATGTGCATGATGACCATACCTTCTTGTAGAAGTCTATTATATCTATCTATGTTCCAAATCACATCCTGTTTGGTTGAAAACCAAGGGAGTTACAGCTATTTAAAGTTTCAGCCAATCAGATTGCAGCACACGTGCATGCACGTGCTTTCTTGATAATTGCTATATATCATGTTGTAGGATATCCTAATGCATGGCTATGTTCAAAATTTCAAAGGATTTCATCAAAAAACAAGAAAGATATTGAGACTTTAGTTTCAGCCAATCAGAACGAAGCACACGTGTATGCGCGTGAGATCTTGCTATTTTGACCATGTCATATTGTCTATGCTACTACTATATTCTTATATTATGAGTTTCAAAGCATTTCATCAAAACGGTAAAGATTTACGTCTATTTCAATGAAATCGGTCATTTCACGTGTTGCTCGTGCGCGCTCTTGCAAGCACGTGCACATAAAATGGCATGTTGACAATGTCATCTTATCTACATTTATAATATGTCTATATATTCTAAATATTAAAGCATTACATCGAAAAATGTAAAAGTTACGGCAATTTCAAGTATATTGGTCATTTCACGTGTTGCACGTGCGCGCTCTTGCAAGCACGTGCGCGCAAAATGACCTTCGTTCCGCAAATCTACATAACATGCCTACTTACCCTAAAAAGGTTTCCCCTTAATCGGATGTGTACTTTACAAGATCATTCGCGGACAAAATTTTCCCGAGAAGAAAAATAATAATAACTAGTGCTAATTGTAACGGGCAC
This sequence comes from Saccostrea cuccullata, assembly GCF_032062105.1. Lineage (NCBI taxonomy): Eukaryota > Metazoa > Mollusca > Bivalvia > Ostreida > Ostreidae > Saccostrea > Saccostrea cuccullata. The sequence continues at coordinate 6,915 of NW_026930102.1, forward strand.
CGTTACAGATGTTCCCCAAACGCTCCCCATCTCCCTTTTGGTGCCATATTCCCTCTAAGCTTCATTAAATAAGACAAATTTTATGCATTTGAGACTTTAACAACGTTTACCCAGAAGGGTACCAAGTTCATTCAAATTTAGCACTGCACGCGTGCGCATGTGAATGCATGTGCGCAATGACCATATCATCTTGTCTGCACAATCTATATACTTTAATATACTAAATAATAAAGTATTTAATCCAAAAGTATTAAAGAATACGCTCATTCAAGTGTATTTTTATTTTACTCATTTCACGTGCACGCACGTGCATACATGAGCATGGTGACATACCTTCTTGTAGAAGTCTATTACATCTATCTATGTTCTAAATACCACTCAGTTTGGTTGAAAACCAAGGGAGTTATAGCTGATTAAAGTTTCATCCAATCAGATTGCAGCGTACGTTCACGCACGTGTATTGATGTGCATGGTGATCATACCTTTTTGTAGAAGTCTATTATATCTATCTATGTTCCAAATCTCATCCTGTTTAATTGAAAACTAAGGGAGTTATAGTTATTTAAAGTTTCGGCCAATCAGATTGCAGCGCACGTACACGCACGTGTATGGATGTGCATGGTGACCATACCTTCTTGTAGAAGTCTATTATATCTATCTATGTTCCAAATCACATCCTGTTTGGTTGAAAACCAAGGGAGAAATAGCTATTTAAAGTTTCAGCGAATCAGATTGCAGCGCACGTGCATGCACGTGTTTTCATGATAATTGTTATATATCATTTTGTAGGATATCCTAATGCATGGCTATGTTCAAAATTTCAAAGGATTTCATCAAAAAACAAGAAAGATATTGAGACTTTAGTTTCAGCCAATCAGAGCGAAGCGCACGTGCATGCGCGTGAGATCTTGCTATTTTGACCATGTCTTATTGTCTATGCTACTAATATATCCTTACATTATGAGTTTCAAAGCATTTCATCAAAAATGTAAAAAGTTACGCCGATATCAATTAAATCGGTCATTTTTCATGTTGCACATGCGCGCTCTTGCAAGCACGTGCGCGCAAAATGACCTTTGTTCGGCAAATCTACATAACATGTCTACTGACCCTAAAAACATTTTACCTTACTCGGATGTGTAGTTTACAAGATCACTCGAGGACAAAATTTTCCCAGGAATAATAATAATAATAATAATAATAATAAGAAACAGAGTAAAAACAATATGTTCCCCAACTTCGTTTGGGGAACATAATAAGAAACAGAGTAAAAACAATATGTTCCCCAACTTCGTTTGGGGAACATAATAAGAAACAGAGTAAAAACAATATGTTCCCCAACTTCGTTTGGGGAACATAATTACACAAGAACTTCCATGCCAATTTTAATAGTCCTCACACACTGACATCAGACCCAAAGGCAGCTGCACGAGATTTACATGCATATTTGGCCTCCTTAGCGTCAGACACAGAGACAGATGCGCACGAGATTTGCATGCGTATTTGGCCTCCTTAGCTGCTGACCTATCGACCTGCCTAATTTACATTCCGGCAGAATTATCAGGAAATCAACTCCGCTTACTTTCAAAGGGTTATTATAGAGAAAAAAATAGAAATGGAAATATTATGTTATGCACTCTATACAGAATGAAAATAAAGTAACAATACTTATAGGGGTTGAGGTAAATCATTCACAATTTACTTGTGAAAAGAATAGAGGCATACAAAGTGAGGACTATTCTATTTCCGACTCTCAGTTTTCAAAGTTCGTACATGTCCTAGAAAACATTTATTTTCAAAAAATAGGTAATGAGAAATGTCTTTGTCATATTTGATTTTTTTCTTATTTCATATAATTTAATTCTGGTTGTAACGCTGTATTTGATTGGATAAAAAATTTACTTCATATCGTAAAAAATGGGTTGCCTACGTCACAATGACTTACGTCAAAAACGTATCAATCCGCCTGACGTTACATTCAAATTTTGTACAGATTGAAGTCATTTTGTTTGAACAATCATCTTTTCTTCTTACATCAAATGAATGAAAATTAAATTATAAGCAATGAATTTAATAGCTACCCATTTTATACGGTATAAACTGGGTTGGAACAGTTTACGCTTTTTTATAAACCGCTTCGCGGTTTATAAAGCGTAAACTGCCCCAACCCAGTTTATACCGTATAATATGGGTAGCTATTAAATTCATTCCTTAAGTATTAAATGGCATGACGGTAATAATATGGGTAGCTATTAAATTCATTCCTTAAGTATTAAATGGCATGACGGTTTGGCGTGTCAGGAAGACAAAAATATCCTAACAGTATTTGAATTCTCTAAACAACAAGATATAGCAATAAAATACACGCAATTCGTTTTAGGTTTTTAATTTTCTTGATATTAAAAGGTGTTAACATCTATATTACACGGTCTTCTTATCAGTGTAGAGGTTTATAAGTAGACGAGTTTGTTGGGGTAAATTATTTTTTTTAGAAAAAAAATTCATACAGAAGGCGTTCAGAGTACTTTTATTTTTAAACAATGTATTTAACTTCAGTACATTGTAAATACATACCAGTATGTAAAATGGAAATTTTACCAATTCATATTCGAAAATAATTTTGATGGCTTTAATACATCTATTTTCCACTACCTATACTTCACGTACAGTAACTTAACCAAATTATCAATCAATGCGTAAATCATTTAAAAAATAAGGAATCGACCGCGCAGCCATGTACGTGTTGGAGATGGCGTTATCTTCAGACAACACAATTTTTTTGAAATGTCTCTTTCTTTATATAAATAAAAAATAGGATCTTCCTCTGTTAAAATTTTACATAACGCAGGTGCGATTTACGTCATTGATACAACATAAACCCGCAATTTTTAATAACGTCACGACCATTGTAACGTCATTTACGTGTGACGTTAGGTTTTTTGGCAATTCAAAAATTTACGTTGGCAGCGAAAGGGTTAAAGAGTTCCTTGAACATGCTGAAATTTCAAAATTTGCGGCAATTTATTTACATCAATTAAATGACTTCGGTACGATGTTGTTTGACTTACAGTGCTTACATAATTTTAGAGCCGTGGCTTTATAGGAAAGACATATTTAAATATTTTCATAAATATTACAATGTATTTTATTGCAACTACCAATTAATCGGTACATTGAATTGTGAAAACAATTTATTCTCATTGTTCTGTCATGCGTAAAGTCCGCCGAGGGTGTAGGAGATGATTGATTACTCAAGGTGAAGTAATTAAGTGTTATAACTTTTTGAATTGAAAGACGGTAGAATTGTTCGATTAAAGTTTCAGTTAGAGAGAATTTGTGTGTTTAGATTTTCTAATTATCACAACTCTTACGCGTACTGTGTCGGTTAAATTTTTACTGTGTTGCATGCATGAAATTTGAATCGTTACTGTGTCGGAGAAAATTTTACTGTAAACACAGTAAAACAGTTCATGGAGAACCCTGCAAATATATAAATTAACACCAACACAGTAAATAGAGCAAGTAAATAACTATTTAATGTCAACAAGGTTGTTGATTTCACCTCGAATTTCCTCCATACAAAATGTCATTGATTGATAAAGCTAACTGCATTCATCGCTATGAAATTGCACATTACTTGTTTGGCAAAGATTTGACTGTTGTTTTCTTTTGTTTCTGTTTAAAACAATCCTTCTTGATTAATACATAATGAACTTTGTTTTCACTGTTTACAACACCGCATGTTTCATCTATTGTTAAAGCGTTTTAAAAGTCATGGTCATATTATAGAGGTACCTGTACAATTCGTTCCCAGAGGAAAACTGTCGAAAAAATGGAGGTTTATTTTTTTGTGTAGTACGTCATCAAAAAGTGGTGTAATGAGCCTCCTTAAAGGTACTTGGACGCAGATTTGAAGTTAATATTTTCTGTATAATATCACGAATTATATATTTTATAATCAAACCCGCCAAAAAAATTTAAGTTTTACTG